>NC_049984.1:1833375-1920093 GCF_000003815.2 Branchiostoma floridae
ACATCGGCATGGATGGCAAACATCGGCTGTTTAGGTATGACGTACTGTAAATTCATGTAGTTTTCTTGTGGTATTTCGCAGTACAAAGAAATCGAGTTTTTGTGGTTAGAATAATTCTGTAATACAGTACTACATGTAGAAGTAATACATTGAAAATGCAAATTCGTAATGTCAGGAATTGGCAGTCAAGAAGTAGACTGAATGCAATTTGGATTCCAAAGAAAACAAAGCTAAGCCCAAGTCAAGCTGAAGACAATTTGGATTTCAAAGTTAGAGTATAAAAGACCTGTTTCTTCCAGATCTCTTCAGTGTCACTGACGAAGGATAGTGGATTCTATCCGAAACGTCTGACCGTTTCAAAACCATATCCAGTTGCTTGAATAACTATTTTTGGCACACATCAAGATCATTAGACTCTAACCCAATCTACTATAAACGTTTGCGTTTATTGACTCTTTATTTGTGGTTGGCTAAACTTCTTAAAGCTATCTGTTTGAAGAACGTAGTAAATAGTAGTACCCCCTCCGATAGTAAGGGTTCATGATGGAACTTGTATTTTCTTTCGGTGACACTTACCCACATACCAAACTTTCTCAATAGTTTCTTGAATGGTAATGTTGAACCAGAAACGAACCGCTGATATGGCCCTGGAATAGATGAAAAATATAAATGAGAACCTCTTAATCTGATGAAAGTTGTCTTTTATTTTAAAAATAGAGGCTCGTGGGCTCGACAATTGAACTTACTATGTAATTCTGCACGGTGTCGCTGCTGCATAGCCACCAGTCTTTTGCTGGCAGAGTCCACTTCTTATACACGGTCGGTTATTTTGAAGTAGAAATATGTCTCGAAAATTCCATTACATGCAGTGTCCGAGTAAGATAATGTTAATGTCTCTTTGCCTTTTAACCATTTCACTATCTACATTAGATCTATTGCCACGACGCCAATGATCTTTATAGTTTATTCATCCCTTTCGTGGGAAGGTCAGTGGTATCTTCCAGCGTGAAAAAAAAGATGGCAGGCGTGAGTCGGGCCATGAAAATCAGGTTTTTCCTCTTCTTCGGCGCAAACTTTGACCTCTAACAGATAATACACACAACCCAACATAAGCTCTGAAACGCCCAAGGGTGACAGTAGGGCCGAAAAAATGTCAAGCGTCTCCCAAAAATCGAGTTGGGCGGAAAAATATAATTAAATCCGGCAGGTATTGTAAGCTCCTCGCAATTCAGCCCCTGGCTGCGAAGAGAGAGTAGTCGGCCCACCCAATAATAATATCCTGGAAATAACCAATAATAAAATCAATAAAGGTGTCGTCATAGGAAGCGCTACACTGTGTTGTGACGACATAAACAGTATTATAGTAGGTCAGACTTGTATTCAGTATTGTATGAAATAACTTCGAATTTAAACAAGGAAGACCTGTCCTTTCAAAACATTTCAGCAAAATTGCTAACGTTAACTGTAAAAAACGTCTTTCACATTTTCTGTCCATAAGTTATTTTACGAACTAAATAATTTGCGGTAACAATTAAATCATCAAGTCTTTTCTATTCTTGAACCTCGTGTTCAAAATCTCAAAACTTTTCGCAGCAAAATATTTCTAGAATACGGGTACTAATGTTACAATTTTAAACTTTATATCCGTACACAAGCGCTTCACAACAAGTTTTCGATCAGTCCTCTGATCCTTATCAAGTTCTATTTGTTTAGCAGACACGTATTGTTACATATGTGTGGTGGGATCTTAAACATGCTCAAGGCCAGCTTCTACCAGAAACACATCTTTGTATATCATATACGGAAAATGAAAACTCAACATTGATGCGTTTTGACCATAGTTTAATGCTTGATAAAAAAGACATACATTTGCCTCTTAACTAACGGTAGCACCCTTTAGAGCAGACGTATAATCTTCCATTTATATAATATTACCTTCCAATGGTAACAAGGTTTGGCAGTACATACAGGAAACCTGAATACTCGGACTTCTGTACAAAATATGTCTTTACGGTACAAATATTGACATTTGAGCCAAAACGCATTAACCACATTTAATAGTAGCATTATATATATATATATATATATATATATATTTACATTTCACATCTAGATTAGATAAGTACAAAAGAACCTGTTATACTGTTAGTGATAGCCATGGCATAGAGGAAGAACTTCGTTCTTTTCTTTGGTTTCTTTCATTGACC
Organism: Branchiostoma floridae; assembly: GCF_000003815.2. NCBI lineage: Eukaryota > Metazoa > Chordata > Leptocardii > Amphioxiformes > Branchiostomatidae > Branchiostoma > Branchiostoma floridae. The sequence goes on from NC_049984.1 coordinate 1,835,583, forward strand.
TCATCTCACAGATTTCTGTTCGTTCTAATGTTATAAAAGTGTATTTTCCATTCTGTTAAGAAAAAATGTGCTATCCATAGATGCCTTGCAACTCCCTGCTATGTTAAACACAAATTAGAAATATCCAATTAGCCATCATAATATGAGAAATCTTGGTAGAATCTTAAGAAGCAAATGCCATCCCATCGGAATTTATCAGCATTGTGACATCAATGCTAGAGTGTGTACGGCGGCGCTCTTGTCAGGTGCGTACTCGTGTGTAGGTCTCCATTTTAAACTTCCTAAGAATATGATACTACGTCTGTGTAAGGCGTACAGGATGTTATTACTGATGACCTCCCTCTGAATTTAGAAATTATTCGTGAGGCTAACTTCCTTCTACTTGTTAGAGACACGAATGTACTATGTGGACCACTGTATAGATTCAACGTTAGTCATATGCATCGTTTCTTTAACTTGCCTTTATATAGCTGTAAATAGAGTCAGAACCGTACTCTTGATAGTGAGGCTGCTTATTGTACTCCTCAGAATCAAACATACTGATTCTGAGTTCCTCAAAGTTTGCAGGTTTATTACACATTAGCTGGTCGATTATCTCCTGATGACCCTCTGATTCAGAGAACATGCCATCAATCGTCAATATCTCCAAGGTTCTGTTCCCCTGTATCGCCAAACATAGGTCGGAAAGAGACTGTCTACTACAAATTCCCTTATATGTTGTATAAGAAGTCTTAAACAAGCTGTATAAAAAATGAGTACGCATCGCAATTTTCCAGGTAAGCCGTAGCCTTTTAAGCGTTTTGTTTGTAGACAGACATGCCGTAAGCGTTTGTACCATTGTCTCGACATCAAGTGCCACAAGCCTGACGGACGTATCAGCTGGCGAATCGAAACACACCCCATCCCCGAAACACTCGATGTTCACCGGATGTTCTAGCTCCACGACCTCGAGTGCTGCATGCTCAGAGATACTTGTTAGGGTTGCTGTCAGGTTACCAAACCCTCTTGGTTCTTCTGACCAAATCCACTGATCTATCTTCAGCCTTGCGGACCTGAGACAACTCTGTCTTGTAAGCAAGACTGAGAACAGTGAGTCGTAATGTGAGAAGTCTGGGCCCACGTTTCTCCCTATGTTGATGTTGACATGTTGTAAGCTCTGTATTTCTGATAATTCCTCCAACATGGTTTCCACTGGCACAGAATCAAAGTCGTCAGTGTTTCCGAAATCTATGTGCACACTTTCTGTCCCACGTCGTGGTATGAATGTACGAAACGGGGAGTACCTGTGTCGGTCTGATGACATGTACGGCATCCCCCCCATCAAAGTTTCGGGCTGAAGTATTGTCACACAACTGATTGTATCACAATCTGATAATGCGTCTTCTAACATATCGACTTGACGTTGTTGCAAATTGTTATATTTCACATACTCGTTGTTAACCGTGAGTTGCTGTATCAACCTTGGATCATGGTTCACAGCCAATGTGCTCTGGCATCTGATTACTTGTATCAAACCTCCAATCCACTCAGCAAGATCTTGCACATCAAAGATATCATTATCTCCATACTTCCTCAAGTCGTTAGTTATGTGCTGTGGCAAACAAGGTGTCACAATCTCCGCCATTCTACAGTCTGCCCTACCATCTTCACAAGCTCTACCAAGAAACATGATACAGATAAAGGACAAAAGATCCTTGTCCTCCCCTTTACTCCATCTTTCCTAAGTTCCTCTGCAAACATTTCAAACAGCGGGCCTGAACTGTCACCCAGCATCGCAAGCAACATGTTTTGAACCTCTCTGTACCTCTCACGGTTTGCTGACATCAGTTTCATGTCAACATTACTTGATGTAGAATTTGTCATCCCAAACACACTACGAAGACATTCTTTACCCTCTTTACTCTCCCTTTTGACTAACTCACGGATGTACCAGGCAGCCAAGTATTCCTGAAATGTTTTATGCAAGAAAGCACAGAAGCAGGTGCGTTTGATTCTGGAGAAAGAGTAATCTCTTGTCAGTAAGCCGATAGCCAACATGTCATCGGCATTCTGTCCATACTTCTCTTTGATATCATCTATGTTAAACTGAAGCCGATCCTGCTCTAGTCCCTCCCAGGACAGTTTCCCCAGGCATTTCAATGCTTCTTCTATGTTTGGGGGAATTTTATTCCTTTCTAATGGAATGTCTTTCTTTGCACAGTATCGCTTGGCAACTGAATATACAATCATTTCATACAATTCAGCTCTGCTGGAAGGCAACTTCCCCTCATTGTCTTCCCAGACAATACATACCAGTACATTGTTGAGGGGATTAACAATTATTCTCGACAAATTTGGGTTACATTCAAGCTGTTTCACTACCTTTATGGCAGATTCAGGTGTCTCATTGAAGTATTTCTCTATGAATTGAACAGAATTCTCTCTGGTGTAGCCAACGATTTTGTAAAACTCGTGACATTTCTCCAGGTCTTTGACACAGTGGTACGGCCTGGAGGTCACCAGGACATGACAGTTTCGGAGGATTTTACCTTGAATCAAGGCCACCACATCTGTGACTTCCTTAGCTGTCTGACTGAGCTCATCTAGACCGTCCAGGATGAAGAGAACATCATCCTGGTTCTCTCGGATGTAGGACCAGAGCTGGTCCGGGGTAATGTTTATATCTTCTGGTAGGAGCTGCTCAATTATCGCGTCTTTAACATTTCCAGACATGTGTCGCATTTCAAGAAAGAAAACAGTCTTGAAAATATCTAGTTTCCCAGTTGACCAATCATGAGCCAGTTTCTGACAAGAGCACGACTTCCCAATACCGGGATCCCCCTCTACCCTTATCCTTCTAACAGCCCCCCTGGTATGAACATTCTTAGCTTTAGCTTGGTTCGTCTTGAAAATATCTTCTAAGCTTACAATAGTACAAGTGTCATGGAAGTACCCCCAATTGCCCCTACGTTGATGTCGCAGGTTGGTGTAGACTTCTCCCAATGGCAAGTTGAGGTCTTCACACCACGGAAGAGGCCGCACGCTCGCATACTCTGTGACATACAGGTCTTTGAGACTGTTGATGACGTCATCAACTGTACATAGCGGTCCTGTAATGCATAACAAAGGTTTTCGCGCACTGAACATTTGTGTATTCTTTCACGGTTCAGTAGATATACGATTAATACCCATGTCCATGTTTTGACAAGATCGCCATTTCATTATGACAGTTGATGTTTTAAAGTAGACTCTGTCAAAACAAGAAATTAGTTTATTTGTGGTATGTGTGGTATTTGCTTCGTGGTGGGCACAGGCAAGGATAACTTCTGCTTATCTAGAGGTCAAAAAAACTTTTTTTTGATCCTGCACAAGTCGGATGGATGCTATCCACTTCTCTATAGAAGTAAATAAGGGGAATGTTAAACATACTCTGCTGAACTTTGCAACTTCTACACTGAATAACATGTTGTTTTCAATTATCATAACATTCACATAGACGTGAGACTATTTATCAATGATTTTTTTCTTCAATTGACATTTGTTTATTGGTATATTTGTACTCTTTTGTACATATCTGTATGTATGTATGTGTGTTTGAGTGTGTATGACCTGTATGTGTGTGTATGTGTGTGTGTGTGTGTGTGTGTGTGTGTGTGTTAATATCTGCCACAAACCTGCTGTCCGAGCCACGCCATGTCCATGACTCAATGTAGAGAGCCGCTGTGCGATCTCAGCAGCGATGTTTGGCAGCTCATTAGTAACATCATCTCTCTGCACACGTCTTGCACTCATCTGTTTTAATGTAGGGGAATACCTTCCGACAGACTCACTGAAGGCCTTGAACTTGTCCTCGTTGGCATCAACCCAAATGGGGAATATGTGTTTGTTGTTTTTCAGACATGTTTCATACTCAAGTCTAGGCCAGTAGGATTTGTTAAGGAATGATGAGCTAACGGCAATGACAGCAACCTCTAAACTTTCACTCGATAAGGTCGACATTATTCTGTCCCTGATGACGTCACCAGGTTTGATGGAAACGTCATCAAAGAAGATGTCTTTTTCAGCCAACCCTTGTTGCTGCAGGTTGCCGACCAACGGGCGGACAAATGAGTCTTTGTCTTCCCCTGCATGAATAACGAATACTCGTGGTTCTGAAAAGAGAGGAATGCTTAGCGTCAAAGACATGTATTTGAGTTAACAGCAGAAAAAAAATGTTCTATTCTATATCCCCTTATAGTATTTGCCAATAACATTCACAAAACATAAAAAGGTAATCTCTTTGATGCAACATCTACTGGACTAATATTACCTTTTAGCAGTTAAGGCTTTCAAAAAGAAATTAATACCATTTTGTTCAATGCCTGCAGGGATAACTTGCTGGTCTTGATGCATTATTGAAAGATGCAGATAGCGGTGCTCCAAAGCCCCTCAAAACAGTTCGCAAGCGTCGGTCCTGTGGTAAGAAAAAGAGAAAGGGTGACATGAATGAAAAGAAAACAGATTCTTGGCAATATTCTAGAGATATCGATTCACACCAGTTCACCAATTTTTGGCTCAGTTGCTCGTACTCGGCATCACCTGACTCTGACGTTGACCTTTGAAACGTTTAAGCACTACTTTTAACATATAACAACGTTATGACTTTGTATTCTACAAATGGAATAAGTTTCGGCTTCACACTTATTTCAATATAGCAATGAGTCCCTTTTTCTTTGCTGATTTCGTCAGTTAAAACAAGCTTTTTTTAACGACCTTGACCGTTGCCATGTACTGTATTTAGAGTATTGATAAGGTTAGGCCTTATGGTTGGTGGGGATTACATAGATTAGCTGGACAGGTGAGCCCTGATTCCCTACTGAGAGTAGCCCATTGTCATCTTACATGACCTCAGAGGTTCTATTGGACGTTAATCAGACAGTCGAGACAGTTGAGTGCCTAATAAGTATGTATAATCTATGACGTATTCTACGAAATGACGTGCTTTTATCTTCTTCATCTCGTATAGCATGTACAGGTGCAATACACTCTGAATAGACCCGTGCCTCAATTGACCCGTGCGCTTGTTGAAACGGACATGGCACTATTTGCATTCGAAAAATGTGGGGGTTACCCACGAATGAGATCTTAGGGGTCAACACACCTTTCTTCAAAATGGCGGACCTGGTTAGGAAACCGGAAGTATATTTACGTGAGAGCTACAAAACGTTTACTTGAAATATATGGAGATTTAGTGGTTCCAACAGGAAGAATGTAAGTCTAGAGCAGTCACCACGCGCACACAAAACAAGTGTATGTAGCTTTTAGATTCGCCAGCCAAAAAAACTAGAATCATTTCACCAGGTGACATCCCTTGCCGTGATCGACATGACAAAATTGCAAAAGGTAACGTTACAACGTTAAGTGCTGCGTAGTCCCTCACTTGTCCAAGGTTGAAGACAAAATAAGGAACAGGCCTGGAGCCTTCAGACGTCTAACACATACCGTTCACTCATGACACCCTTCCTGTTCTACACATGAATATTAGACTTCTCCCGTTGGGGTTTACGTCTAAAACGGCACGACAAGAATTTTTGAAGCAACGACTCACTCGGGGAGGGTTCCGGACTGTATTGTTCAGAAGAACGACTTTCCTTGCTAGATACAACTACGTATTGAGTATCTTTTCGACAAGTTTTTCGACACGTCAATAGAACTTACCCTGGTTCTCTAAATGGAGTCTGGTTTTAACAGGAAGGTTAAAAACAAGTTCCCCTCGTCTACGTCACCCTCGGTGTTGAAATGGTGGGTGTTCGAAGTAGGGTGTTTACATTGCACAGTACAAAGGGATCACGTGATGCACTTGGAGGGACCTACTGCTCATTGAATTTTGATTGGTAGAGAGAAAATCTGGCAATAGCATCTTCAATCTATGTACAGATTGGTTTTGTATGTGTGCCTGTATGTGTGTGTGTTTGTGCGCCTGTGTGTGTCTGAGTGTGTGTTTGCGCGCTTGTGTATGTGTGTGTTTGTGTGTGTGTATGTATATGTATGTATGTGGATAGGCCATGACTGGCCCCTCGCGTAGGGTAATACGCCCCTTACGAGGTGATATACCCTTATTTGGCAGAGTACAAGACGGTGATGCTCCACGTCTCCCGTCCGGGTGAATGTTCCAACATGTCACTCACCATATGGCTGATACGAGACAGAGGTTCGCCAGGCTGATACGGTATGGAGGTTCGGGTGATTTGAAGTGAATCAACAACTCCAGACAGAAGGGTTTGCTCCGACCACACCGCACCATCGCACATGTGGGGGTTCTTTAACGTGCATGGGGTGTGACTCTCCCCATACACGGGACCTCCATTTAACGTCCTATCCGAGGGACGACTCATTTTTCACTTGAGTAAAGTGAGGAAAGTCGTGTAAAGTGCCTTTCCCAAGGGCACAAGACCGGCAACACGGCAGGCGGATTCGAACCGGCGACCTCTCGGTCACACACTACCACTGTGCTACGCGGCCCCACGTGTGTGTATGTACGTGTGTGTTAATTTGCGCGTGTGTATATATGTGTGTGTGCGCGCGCGTGTGTATTTGTATGTATGCGTATGTGCGTGTGTGACCTGGCCGGGATTCAAATTTGATTACGACTGTTTTTCAGCATAGCACTACTCATTATATAACATGACCTAGCTGGTGTACTATATATAAGTTGTATTACATTTATATGGAACGAGTGAAGCCAGCTGCGTGTTGTCACTGCGTCTCAGGTGATCGATACACCGACCGGTACAACAGTCATGTCTTAAAAAGTATAGGTCAAAGGTATATGTCCTATAGCAGTGCTGCTGCACGTAGGGCAGCAAGACCCCTTGATGTTTACAAAGCAACATAATGTTTACCGTGTAGGGTCTCTGGGCCCCATGCCAAAATGAGTGATGTATTTGGGTAGCACACGCCGGGGTATGTTATGATTTGCTATGTTATGTTACGTACTTATGACATGGTATGTTATATTATGCCATATTATGTTCTTATGTTATGTCATATCACATTTTGCAAACACCAACATTAATCACTTAACATAAATGCTCCTTTCAATTGTTTAATGATTCGTGAAAAACGACAAATATGTGTTATTCAAGCATCGTGACATCTAATGATAGTGGCACCCTTCAGAGCACGCGCAGAACATCTCATTTATATATTTTTACCTTCCAGTGGTAACAAATTCTGACAATATGCACAAAACTGACTACTCTGTATAAATGACCTCTGTACAATTCATTACAGTACATATATTGACATTCGAGCCATAAAGACATTTAATATGTATACAACAACGGTCATGTGATTGTAATATCTCTTTCTTTTGCTTAAACAATCATGTAAATAGAAAATCTGAAAAGCTACATTATATATAGTAGGTAAAATGAAATTTTATAAATTCAACATTCTCTAACCTAACACCTTTGGTTTTTGTGACGGATGAAATACATGCTTATGGTCGACATCACAAAAGGTACATGACGCAATCATACACGACCTCACACCAAATACAATAATATCATAAAAAAGTATATAACGATAACAGAATAGACTGGTTTATTATTGAGGCTTGATTGCGAGATCCAAAATGCAAATAAGTTCTGAACATACAATACAAGATAAAATACAGCAGCCAAATAACAATACATAGTAAAGTAAGATGATCAAAACATGATAGTAAAACTTATAAACTGTTGTAAAAGAGTTTGAAAATATAAATACAAGTAAAATACACACAATTAAACTACAATTGCTTTAAAGGTGACATTCTTCACATTTGGCGGATAGATGCTTACAATGTTCGTCCCATTTACATTTAGACGTCGGCATACATACATACATTAATATTCTTGTGTTACACTTATAACGTTATCTTCGGTGAACTGTGAAACGTTATACAATCCTACCCTATAAAACTTAAATGTATATATTGTCAGTGTTCACAGCAATCATCAAAGTCATGAGTGGTGAGGGGAGGTTCAAATGGTAGCAAATGGTCTTGCTCTTGTCAAATGTTCTGCCGGTTTCCATTTCAAACTTCACAACTAGATGATACCACAGAGTTTAATCTTGCGTGAAACTATGCTGTTGCCTCATCTTCATATTTCCGATTATGACTTTTCCTATCCTTCATAGTCACTACACTTTCCAGCCACAGTTCTGGTGTATGACTGATTTAAATATCGATCTTTTATCTAACTATGCTTACTGATGCGACAGGGGCACAGATTCGCTTGCTGCTTATTGACTACAATTTTGACACCCAGACGAAACTTTGCGCAGTGGATGCTGCAGTCGCTATGGAAATTTGGTAGTAGAGGTGTGCCAAGGCTATCTCCCAAAGGGCGCACTTTTGGCGAACTTTTGGTTATGGTGATTCGAGTTCCTCACCACTGCAACTAGAGTCACTACAACTATTGGAACTGTCCGTAGAGATGCATTGAGCGTACTGTTTAGATTTAAACATGGTGATTCTGAGTTCCTCAAAGTTTGCAGGTTTATTACGCATTAGCTGGTCGATTATCTCCTGATGACCCTTTGATTCGGAGAACATCCCATCAATCGTCAATGTCTCCAAGGTTCTGTTCCCCTGTATCGCCAAACATAGGTCGGAAAGAGCCTGACTGCTACAGATTCCTTTGTATATTGTAAAAGAGAAGATGTTCAAGAAGACACCAGAACGGTCAAGGAGTTTACAGGTAAGTCGTAGTCTTATTAGCAATTTGTTCTTAGTTATACATTCCGTAAGATTGTTAACCATTGAGTCGACATCAGATGTGACAAGCCTGTTGCATTTATCAGCTGGCGAATCCCAATACTCGTCGTTCACTGGGTGTTCTAGTTCTACGACCCTCAGTGCTGCATGCTCAGAGATACTTTGTAGAGTTGCTCCTAGATTACCGAACCCTCTTGTTTCTTTTGAACTACGTACACGACCCCACCGACCAAGCTTCACGCTTAGGGACCCGAGAAAACTATACTTCACAATCATGTCAGCCAACAGTGAGTCGTAATGTGAGAAGTCTGGACCACCGTTACGCCTTATTCTGATGCTGACATGTTTTAGTTGTTTTTTTAACAGTTCATCGACAGTTTTTCGAAAGCCAGAGTTATCAGTAGACGTGATATCTATATGCAAACGTTCTGTCCCACGCCGAGGTATGAGCATAAGACATCTCAAAACCAAACTAACCTCTAACAATAATACACAAGTAATTGTATCGCAATCTGATAATAAAGCTTCTAACATTTCAAAATGCTGTCGATCGCGAAGAAATAGACGTTCACAGTCTAATGTGAGATATCGTATCGACCAGGGATTGTGGGCCAACGTCCTTTGACATTTGATCACTTGTATCAAACCGTCAATCCACTCAACACCATCTATTGTGAAAGGATGAACGACACCACGTTTGGGCACGTCGTTACGTATGTGCTGGGACAAACAAGGCACCACAGACTCTGCCAGTTCACACCCCATTCTACCAGCTCCACAAGCTCTACCAAGAAAAGCGATACAGATGAAGGACAAAAGATCCTTGCCCTCCCCTTTACATCCATCTTTACTAAGTTCCTCTGCAAACATTTCAAACAACAGGCCTGAACTGTCACCTAGGATTGACAGCACCATGTTTTGAATCTCCTTATATCTATCACGGTTTATTGCCATCAGTCCCATGTCAACGTTACTAGATGCAGCCTCTGTCATCCCAAACAAACTACGAAGACATTCTTTACTTTCATCCCTTTTACTTTCCTTTTTGACCATGTCACTGATGTACCAAGCAGCCATGTATTCCTGAAATGTTTTATGTAAGAAGGAGCAGAAGCAGGTGCGTTTGATTCTGGAGAAAGAGTTGTCTCTTGTCAGTAAGCCGATAGCCAACATGTCATCGGCATTGTGTCCATACTTCTCTGTGATATCATTTATGGTGAACTGTAGCTGATCCTGCTCTAGTCCCTCCCAGGACAGTTTCCCCAGACATCGCAATGCTTCTTCTATGTTTGAAGGGATTTTTGCACCCTCTGATGGAATGTTTTTCTTTGCACAGTACCGTTTGGCAACTGAGTATACCATCATTTGATACAATTCAGCTAGGCTTGAAGGTAATTTTCCCTCATTGTCTTCCCAGACAATACATATCAGCACATTGTTGAGGGGATTCACTACTAATCTCGACAAATTTTGGTTACGTTTAAGCTGTTCCACAACTTTTCTAGCAGATTCAGGAGTCTCAGTGAAGTATTTCTCTATGAATTGAACAGAATCATCTTCGCTGTAACCAACGATTTTGTAAAACTCGTGACATTTCTCCAGGTCTTTGACACAGTGGTACGGCCTGGAGGTCACCAGGACATGGCAGTTCCTGAGGATTTTACCTTGAATCAAGACCACCACATCTGTGACTTCCCTAGCTGTCTGACTGAGCTCATCTAAACCGTCTAGAATGAAGAGAACATCATCCTGGTTCTCTTGGATGTAGGACCAGAGCTGGTCCGGGGTCATGTTTGTATCATCAGGTAGGAGCTGCTCAAATATTGCATCTTTTACTTTTCCAGACATGTGGCGCATTTCTAGAAAGAAGACAGCCATGAAAATATCCAGTTTCCCAGAGGACCAATCATGAGCCAGTTTCTGACAAGAGCACGACTTCCCAATACCAGGATCCCCCTCTACCCTTATCCTTCTAACATCTGGTGTACTTTTAGTTTTGCTCCTGTTGTAAATATCTGCTAAGCTTACGATACTACCGGTCTCCTCGAAGCGCCCCTTTCGGTCCTTGCGCTGATGTCGCAGGTTGGTGTAGACTTCTCCCAAAGGCAGGCTGGGGTCTTCACACCAAGGAAGAGGTCGAACCTTGGCATACTCTGTGGCATACAGGTCTTTGATAGTGTTGATGACGTCCTCAACACTACTTGGCCCTCCACTTCCGCTGGGCGGTGCTGCTGTACCTACAAGACGTAACAGACGTCAAAATGTGGTATTCCCTCTTGTGTGTTTTGAGTGTCCCTTCGTTATTGAAAAACCTATGATTGTATTATCTTTATTGTATATTCCTGTCGTATGCAAGCCAATTTAGAGTTAGTACGTTCTCTTCACGGGAAGAGACCGAGAAAACATACTGAAGCTAAAAGGCTGGTATTTAGGCAAATCTAGACGAGAATCGCAAAACTTGTGTTTCGCTCTCAGAAATCGTGGTTCTATGTTTACATTCAATACGGATTACATGGTTCAATATATGCACAAGAACGAAGCGTGTATGTACCATTTAAGTTTTCTGCTGTGTGTGTTTCACCAATGTCGATGAGGGCCTGTTGCAGAACCTGTAGAGTAGCTCTCCTTCCCTCCCTGTTTCTCCACCGGTTCAGCACCTCCCTGCACCTGTGATCATTGTCACGCTCCGAGCTTCGGATTCCCTTTATTCTGTTCTCCTTGAACCCCAGCTTCCGGGCCAGGTCGTCCCACTTGTGGCTGACTTCACCGATGACGTCATCAAAGTATTCCTGTACGTCATCTGGAAGAAATATGAATTCATCTCTTTACAAAATGGACATAAAGTGATGAGAGGAATAGGTTTATCTGATGAGACACACCGATGACACGGCTACGTTATCCTTGATGTAGCAAAAGTAGCTACTGTCACCTGAAATTAATGTGCAATATTGTAAAGGGTTGTATATATACGGATGTCGGGGGAGGGGGGGGGGCTTGGCATGCTAGCTAGACTCTATGGATCGATATGTACGGTCATATCAAATTTACCCGTGTGTACATATCTAAGAAAATGGTTAACATGGAAACCGATAATGCTTTACCTAATATTGATATTGCATAATAATGCTTTCAAGTTAAAGCAACTATATGGCGAATCATTGAATGACAAATACTCGACGGTTCTGGAAAGAGAGGAGGCAAAAAAGACACGCAATTGAATTAGGAACAGGTAATTCTATTCTATGTTTTGGTATATATTTACTATGTGTTAAAATTATCTTTATTGTGTTTAAACTACACGAGTAGAAATTCTTAGGTCAGAATCTTTATAGCATTTCATAAAACCGTAACATATGATCTCTTTGAAGTGATATCTCCTGGGTTCATATCACCTTAGAACTTTGATACAGTAATTCTATTCCAATAAAAATCTAAGCTTGCAAAATCATACCATTTAGTTCACTGTCTGTGGGAGTGCCATGTTGTCCCTTTTGCATTTTTATGTGACACAGACAGTTGTGCTCCAGCGCCCCTCAAAAAACAGCGCGAAATTGCTCGGTCCTGTGGTAACAAAGATAAAGGAGACTTGGATTACAATAAAATAAATTGTGTGCAATAAAAATTGTAGAGATATCAATTTACTTTCTATGGGTTCACCTTTTGGTCTAGTCCCTTGACACATTGTGATTTACCTGATGGTCAATCAAAGATGGCCGAAAGGCACGCTTAGTTCAGTCAAGATTAGAGACGCAAAAAGAGAATCTGATGTTGACTTTTCATAAGTTCAAGCACTACTTTTCATATACATTGAATCCCCCTCCTGCGCGCGGCTGCAAATTCAAACAGTCGTTTTCTTGTCGCCTCCTTACTCTTTAGGCTGCACACTCGCAGTAATACATGATCAGACCTTAACAAATAATCTGTAAAACGAAACAATTTCTTCTCCATCATCTTGAAATTGCCTGTACAGCAATACATTGTAAATATACCCTTACCAAAACTGACCCGTGTGTTTGCCTACTAGTTATTTGTTTAGATATAATTGGTCAAATTTGTGCTATTAGGATATCCGTCTTTTTTCAGAGTCTTCTGTTTCCAGCAAAACTATATTTTGAAAGAAAAAAATTACACGCCCCTCAAAATAATGAACCTAGTTACATGACACTATTTGAATTCGGCGCCGTCTGAATGAGATGACGTCATGACTGAGACCTTAGAGGTCAACATGACGGACGTGCTGGTTTGGAGAGCGGAACAATTACTATATTTACTTACGAACAACAAAACGTGCAACGTGGTAATACTTCAAAAATGTAAAGTTTTACTGATGCCAACCGGAGAAGTGTAAGTTCAGAGTACCACACAAGGCATCTGTTGCTGCGTTAAGATCCATAAGGACAAAATAGCAATGCAAGAATCGTCGATGTAGGTTAGACATCCAGGTAATAAGATACGCCAAACAGCAGTCACTCAAGCAACTGGATATGATTTTGGAAACAGTCAGACGTTTCAACTAGCATCCACTAGTTTTCGTCTGTGACACAGTGACACTGACGCAATACAAGAATCATTTCTTCAATAGTCATATTCCTTGCCATGATCAACAACATACAATGGCGAAGGTGTAACGTTAGATGCTTCTTCTTATTGTACTTTGTCTTGTTTTTGTTTAAGATTAAAGGCGCCCAACATTAAACAGGTACGGAGTTTTCGGAAGCTTAAAACGTACTTTTTACACGATGCCCTCACTGTTCTTCACATGACTATTAGTCTTTCCCAGCTGGACTTTACGACGAAGACGCTGACACAAGACCTTTTGAAACAATGGCGGACTTGGAGGAGCGTTCAGGACCCATCCCTTTAGAACGACGTTGCTTGCCAGAGACCGTACGTCATGAACGCCGCGACTTCGTACAAAGTATCTATAAAAGACCTTCGACAGATTGAGTGAACTTACCCCCAACGCAAAAAGGCCTGTACTGCAACATTAGTACGTGATGAGTTTTTGTGACGCCTGACACGGTTGGAGAGTTCAGCCATGGTGGTGGAGTGTCAGGTGCCAACACACCTGTATCCAAATGGTGGTGTTGGTTGGAAAAGTGGAACTATACTACACAAGAAAACGTTAACTTGAAATTTGTCGAGATAGTATTTCCAACAGGAAGAATGAAACGTAGTGTAATTCTGGAGGAGTCACCAAGTGTACACAAGACATCATTCGGTCACTTAAAGATCTTGGAGCAATAGAATCGTTTCGCCAATGGTCTTCCTTGTCGTGATCGAGAAGACAAAATGGCGAAGGTGTAACGTTAGATGTTGCTTTTTGTTGTCTTTGTTCAAGATTGAAATCACATAACAAGAAACGGGCTCGGAGTTTGCAAAAGTTTAACACTTTTTACACGTTACACCCTTTTCGTTCTATACATGAATGTTAGACCTCTCCTATTGTTGGGGACAAAAACACTGAGACAAGATTTTTCAAAACAAGGGCGGACTTGGAGGAGGGTTCAGGACACATCCGTTCAAAACGATGCTGCTTACGTCTTGAGAAGCCCCGCGACTTCTTACAAAGTATCTATGAAAGTTTTTCAATGAGTCAAGAGAACTCACCCAGTTCTTGAAAGTGGTGGCTGGTTCAACAGGTAAGCGTTAGGTCTCAGTCAGTAGTTTAGAAATCATGATATTGAGAAGAACATATTCCCTGCGTCACACTCGGTGTTAAAATGGCGGCCCCTCGTCAAAACATGGTATCACTTTGCACCGTACAAAAGAATCACGTGATGACCTTGGGGGACGATCGGATGACCCAGGGAGCTTTTGATGGCCTTTCATTTTATATGGTCAAGTTTAGCGGGCACGTTCTAAATTGAATTTGACTTTTTATGGGAATATCTTGCAAGTATAAGTAAAAAGACAACAAAACACACAAAGCGCATAAATAAGGATTCATTTTATTGATGAAATTTGATGACCGTTGTGTGAGATGCCCCTTTTTGTTAGTAAATTAATTTTGTCTGGCCTTATCCCCGTCTAGTACCTGATCACGCCTAGGCAAGCTCCCCTCCTATTTGTAAAGCAATATTTGTTCACCGGGCGGAATTTCTGGGCACCTTGCCAAAGCAGATACAGTTTGTATGTACAAAAGTATTTGGATAGCAGACACGTGCTTATATGTGTCTGCTGTTATATGTGGTGGGAGGGTCTTTAACACACTAGAGGCAAGATACTACAAGGAATCCATTTTGTATATCAAATACGGAATATAAATACTCAACATTTTTGCTCGACCATAGTTTAATGACTCGTAAAAAGACATACATTTGTGACTTGGCTCTTAACTGCCATAACATTGATTCACGGAAGTATCCTTCACAGCACATAATGTATATAATCTCCCATTTATGATACTTCCCTTAAGTTACAACTAACATTGACAGTACATGCAAGACAACTGAACATTATACAAGTAGGTTTTGCACAAAAATACTTCTTTACAAAAAATATTGATATTTGATCCATAAAGACATTGGCCATACTTAATGGTAATGCTACTCTTTTTATACGCGATTAAGAATAGAGAATTAAAAACGATGAGCTGATATTAGAAATATTTGAACGAACCACTCTAAGGCCAATTCAAAATGCATATTACTTTTGCATTACACGTTTGGCAATGCACCAAGTAATCAATAGCAACAGCTGTAACAAACTAAAATGCATATAAATGTAGAATACCTATTACACCATCGCAATACATGACCCTGAATCAGCTAGATGGGATATGTAACGTTACAAATCAAAACATTTTATAACGCTGAGCCTGAAGGCATTTGACTGATGATCACCATACATGTTTCTTTTACTGTAACCGCATCTAACAAATAGTTATATATTGTGATATACGTTTCTGGAGAAAAACACGAAGTGTCAATCCTTTGTACATATGTACATAGACAAGACTATAAATCTCTGAAATGATAGTACTATCCATAAATGCTTTGCAACTTCAATCTGAGCTACATACATTCAGTTACAACTTCTATATAGAATCGCATCGCGAGAAAATGTGGTAGAATAACCATCATCTATCAACGTTGGTTGTGATGTCAACAATAGAGTGTGAATGGCCGTGCTCCTGTCAGGTGACGCCTCATGTAAATGTTTCCATTTTAAACTTCCTGACAATAGAATAACTATGTATGTGTAAGGCTCGCTGAGCTCTTTCTGAATTGAAGAATTAAACTATGTGTCTATTCAAAGTTTATTTAAGCCAGGTTACTGAATATGCATTTACATAGCTAAGGTAAAACTGTGATAAATGGTCAGAAAATAGCGACGTTTTTGTATGGGGAGGGGGCTACCACCGCTTCCTTTTCGCGTTGCAATGGTGTTCCGGGGAAATTTTGAAATCTGGACCCTCTGAAAAGCCATTTCCTGCACTTTCTAGGGGTAAATTTTGCTGATAGACTCACTAGGATTGAATGAAATGTCTATCAGTGAATAATGCAAATCAGTCTTGCCTTTGAAAAAAAATCTTGGACATGAAAAAGGTGACCTTTGGACCTAGCGTCGAGTTACGTTACTGCAACAGGTTCAAAGTTGGTGGTAAAATTTTCCTGAAGAGCCAGATTCATGATTTTTTAGTAGTGGCTATGTCTTTGGGCAGGAAGTAAGTTGTGTAAGTTTGGGTCCCCTGGCAGCTTGTTTTGAACTGCAGCAGGCAATTTTGTTGTTATCTTTGGACTAGAATAAGTCAAGCTGGGATTGGTGGATTTACATCATTTTTAGTATGAACATACCTTAGGTGATGATTGAAATACTAAAATGTATTGCATGAAAATCTGGGCTTTATTTACACAATTATTATGGAAATTGTGTAATTCCAGAACTCGACCTCTTTTCATGGACACTCAGCACTTCTTCTGACTGCCAACTGTGCAGCAGATGTGCATAGTTAATGACAGATTTCTGATGGCAAAACACAGATGTTATTTTTGCTCACATGTTGTTTATTAGTTTGCAGGGTGCCATGTTCTTTGTTTGTTTGTGGAATATCTCTTTAAGCAGAAGTGATGATTGGGAGGGGTTTCACCATTTTAATGTGAAGGGGTGTTTTGGTGATCCTTACGTGGCATGGAAATGTTAATACCTATTTGTACCTTTGACAAGAAGGTTATGTTTTGAGATGTATTTGTATTGTCCATGACCTTAAAGTCTTTGATAAAGCTTAAGGCACTCCCCATAATAAGCCTTGATTATTTGGCGAAGGTATGTGTTTCGTGGAACTCTAGTTTCCTTCTTATTTCACTTCTTCAATTTCGTTGGGTAACAAATCCAATTAAGGACAGAGGTATGCACAGCGAGACACCCACTTAAGACGATACTTGGTAATACATGTAACTCGAACTCTTATTGACTATTGATAACTTAAGTCATTATGGCAAATGATTGATACAAAACTAATCATGCAGCAATTCAACGCATTTTATTAGGTTTCAAGAAATCATTGAGTAGAAAAAAAAACAGTCTTCAAACATTCCAGAAGTATTATTTGCAAAGAATATCTTTATTCTGTGTTCACTGCATGGAATTTTTGTGAGAAATTGAAAAATGCGTTACAATGTCCTCTCAAAACTTTTGCTAGAAAATACCTTAAAAATTCGCATTATAGTTGCTTCTTAAATTTATGTCTGGACACATTGCATACGTACAACGAGACATAGAGTATTACCTCTACTCTGTTACTTTCCAAGAAGCGTTAAAGCTTCATTCATTTTTTGTTTACACAATCAGTTACAGTATACTACTGAGCTGACGTCCCTAATGTAGCACTTTCCTATTGAAAGTATATTCAGGAACTCACTGGCGTAAGCATACGTGTGAACTTTTGGCTCTCGCAGTCAACTTGCCTGCCCACTTTAAACCCGCTAATTATTTTCACCGTGAAGCTCTTTCGTACACGCAACGCACCATTTTTCGTTTCTTTTGAAACTTTTTTCATTGCAATTGGCACGAGGTGTTTAGCTTCGTTCTTTCATTTGGGTGAGCCATTGGGTCAACTCAATCTTTTTTAGAGTTCGTTGCGTTTTTTAAAAAACTTTTTATTAGGAAGCCCCAGTACTCAATCTCACTCACTCATCCTTGCCGCATATCAGACTTCGCTGTGGCGGGCCGTACTCAATAATGTGCTTTGGATAGCACTGGACGTTGTCGCTTTTTTAGAGTTTGCTGCGTTATTTCGTTTTTTTTTTATAATTAGCAAACCCTAGTACTCAATGATGTGCTCCGGATAGCACTGGAGGTTGTCGCTCCTTTTATTTTTAGAGTTCTCTGCCTGTCTTCGCTTCTTTATATCAAACCCTAGTACTCAATAATGTGCTCCGGGTAGCACTGGGCATTGTCGAAGATGACGAAGATGTTAGGACTGGCCGTGTCGTTGACACACGAATCGTACATCCGACCGAACGGCTCACCCGGGTTGACGGGGGGAGGGCGGCGGACGCCCGCATCCCCCTTCGCGTACGCCCCGACCAGAACCCTGACCACGAACATGTAGCGGCGCCCATTGGAACCCTGCTGGGCGTAGTTGTGTGAGTACTGCGAGCTGGCGGAGAAGTACGTTCCCTGCCCGTAGATCTGCCCGACTCGCGAGCCGCTGAGGCGCCAGTCGAAGTTTTGCTGGCAGATGGCGTCCACGACGGCTTCCTGCGTCCCGTGGAAGAGGCGACGCTCCTCTACATCCTTCCCGCCGTTCTGTTTCTTCAGCTGGGCTTTCTTCCTGTAAAGGTAATTAACAGTGATATTTTTATATGCATATAGAAGGGTAACAAAAAATAACCGGTCATTGATTGGTTACGCATTCTTTAAATTGCAGCAGCGACACCTAGCTGCTGTGCGATGTAGGACCAGTCAGTAGAGGTCTCAGGAAGGCAAGACGGCCACCGAAAAGTCTGATAATATTAGCGCCTTGCTTGTGTACAGATAAAAATACATTTTTGAAATCTAACTGGTCACTGCTGTTATATTTTTTCTGATAGTGATGTTGCGGTCATGGTCGTTGGAAAAGGCAATGTATCTCCATAGAATTTGAGGTTGTTATCCACTGCGTGTAGTGCACGGTATTGGGAGGTATCTGGAATCCAGACACCCTAACCCTTACGCCAACACGACGCTACATAATGATGCAATCTTATCAGACATTGATCAGCTGTGGAAGTAGACCATGCTTAATCTCCAAGCAGATCTATCGGAGGCAATGACAGACTCCAAATGGCTCAACAGTGTCCAACTGGCCTCCCTAGTTACAATTGGACACTGTATTCCGTCTTTGGCCCCGATAGATCTGCTTGGAGATTAAACCACTCTATGGAAAAGCCCACCTGTTATATGCGCTCCAAAGAAAGGCATTCTGGACACGCTTGACTCCCGAAATGGCTGTTCCCGCCATCCCGTTCTGCTCAAACAGCGTCCTGACGTCATTGTACTCCTTAGTGTTTCCCGCCACGTCCACTTTGACGAACTCGTCGTCTTCTGACATGGCGGACCAGTGGGCTGGGGTGGATTCGTCCCAGGCTGAGGCGCCTCTAGCGGATTTTGCACGAACTGCGGGCTTCGGTCTAATGACAAGAGGATAATTATGACATGAATTCCTTAGAAGTTACTTTTCAAACATTGATCACTGCTGATGAATACCCAAAATGAAATGGGAAAGACAGAGGGAAAGAGCAGACGATAGACAGATATCGAAGTAAAAAGAAAGAAGAAAATGACTCCATAAGAGAGAGAGAGAGCTAGAGACTGAAGAGGACGAGGAGATATTTCCTATCTGTCTGTCTGTCTGCCTCACTGTCTCTCTCTGTGTGTCTGAAAATCATGACTCAATCCAATCTGGCAGGAGGTGACAAGAGGAGAGATACTCTAAAGAGAGAAACAGGGAGAGAGAGAGAGGGAAAGGGAGAAAGAGAAGAAAGCAGAATTATTATTCAATCAATATGTAAACGTACTCACATTTTTCACATTCTCCCCTGACAGCAGGACAGAGATTCCAAAAGAGAGACAAGAGAGAGAGGGAGAGACAGGAGAAAGAGAAAGTTAGAGAGAGGATGAGTGTTCTCAATCCACTCACTTGGGTGGGTTTTTCACCTCCTCCTCCGACACGAACTTGGGCCGACGTCTGACGTCACGGCGGGTCCCGACCCTGGTGTTCTCCTGACACATGTCGCGCAGGCGCAGTACGTACTGGTGATGGCCGGTAGAGAAGATGACGTCAGCGTCCTGTTGGTCCTGAAACTTGTCCTCGATGTCCCTACTGGTCAGGCTGCTCGTGCCGCGAACCTCCCCGCTTTGGTTCTAAAGAAGTGCCAACAACAGGCTTTGAAAATAGTTTCATTTCTATGCTACATATATCAAAGAAATACCTACCTACCCACCTAACTAGTCTCAAAGAAATGCTCGATTTCATCTGGATAAAATCTGATAGATTTCTCCAAAGTTCTCCATCACGCCAGTAGCACCGTCACTCCGTCATGAACAACTAACCAACCAATCAAGCTACCACACGGACAGACAGACAAGCACAAGCTAAAACATGTAACCCCTTCCGAAAGTCTCACCATGGCCCGTCCCCTTCCAGCCAGTACCACCGCCACTCCGTCACGAACAGGTGACCCGGCGGAGACTTCACTGAGGAACCAAACAACCAACAAACCAAACAACCAACAAACAAACAAACAAACGCGTCTGTTCAGTCTCACCATCTGCCCGCACTCCACCCAAGTCCCGCCCACGTCCCTCCAGTACCACCGCCACTCCGTCACAAAAACTGACCAAGCTACCACACAGACAGACACACAGACAGACACAGGCACAAACATATAACCCATTCAGAAGTCTCACCGTCTGCCCGTACTCCACCCATGTCCCTTCCCCGTCACACCAGTACCACCGCCACTCCGTCACGAACAACTTACCTACAAACCAAGCTTGCACATAGACAGACAGGCACACAGACAAATAGACAGAAACACAGACAGACAGACAGGCACAGCGAAAAAAAAATATAATCCCTTCCGAAAGTCTCACCATGTGTCCGTACTCCACCCAGGTCCCGTCCACATCCTTCCAGTACCACCGCCACTCCGTCACGAACAGGTGACCAGGGGGAGACTTTACAGACGACGACGTGGAGAGACGGCGCACCTCGAACTCCTGGCGAGAGTCACCGGTATTGCAGTCCGCCACCGCCTTCATGTCCGCGAAATTCACTGCGCAGGTTTTTCTGTAAACATCGCCACAAATTTACTCCAAGACGTTGAGAGAACGAGTAGTCTATTGTTATCTCTTAAACGGTTACTTTCTTTGACTTATGGTCAATCTTTCTTTTCATGTAAGAAAGATTTCCCGGCCATTGTAACGAAGAAATTGGTTGCGTCAGACTTACAGCGTACCGAAACCTAGACTAAGTTGTAGTGGCTTCTGAGAACACCCCCGCTATGCGTCGCTACACTTTGAACACAAACAGGTCCACGGTTTAGCCTCTACCAGGCTTCACAGGTCGCTGGAAAAATAGTAGAAATTGGCCAAATAAGACAGAAAACACGCCAGAGGAGCTAGATGGCCGAGGAGTACAGTTTGCGACCGAGTTTTTAATTAGCCTAGGAGTGAACTTACCGGCCGGATAGCTGGATAGACTGCAAAAGACTGACTAAACTCTCATTTCAACTTAAGTTATTTGTCCCTATTTCGCCAAATTCTTATCTTATTTTTCATCCAGATGACACGACTCCGTAAATTATTTCATCAGGTTGGTCGATCAATTGAACAAAGTCTTCTTCGTTACACAACCTTCTTTTAATTGTTCAGTAAACGTTTTGATAAAATGTACTGATGAAGGCGTCAGATGGTCGTCGAAACGTTTACTGAACAATGTAACGAAGAAGACTGACATGGCTGCTTAGAGATAAGGTCCACAGTGTCTTGTTTGCGGTCCTGCCACTGAAAGCATAAAAAGAAAACGATGAACACCAACCCGTCCAGTCGCACAGGGGAGTAGGTGTCCTCGGTGACCTTGCAGTAGGCCTCCTCCACCATGACGTTAAGGTCATGTCCAAGATGGCGCCACCTGTCTGCTCCAGGGGCGCGAAACTGCCACTGGTACGGCATGCGGCAATGCCACCTCTCACAGAGGGTCTTGTAGGAACACCTGTGAACAAACGCAAACAGTGTAGGAATAAGTTAACATTCTTTATGCGTTTCACATCGTGTACATCGCGGAACTGCCACTGGTACGGCATACGGCAGTGCCACCGCTCACACGGGGTCTTGTAGGAGCACCTGGGAACAAATAGACACAGTGTAGGAATAAGTAAACATTCTTTATGCCTTACACATCGTTTACATCGCTGTACTGCCACTGGTGCGGCATGCGGCAGTGCCACCGCTCACACGGGGTCTTGTAGGAACACCTGTGGACAAACGCATACAGTTTAGGAATAAGGAAACATTTTTCATGCGCTTCACTTGTGTACATAGCACGTTGTGCAATGGCCCCATGTACATCGGTGTACCAGTATTTACTATATAGATCTAGTATTTGTCAAATTTCGCCTCAAAATTACCATCCCACAATTTCCTTCATTCAGCTTCCATCAACTTTCGGCAAAGTTTGATTATTGACATGCATGATTGACTTGATACGAAACTTCATAAAAAGAGGATGTGTTATGTATGGAATGGCTCGCCCACGGGCCATCGAAAGTGAAAGTACACACGTCATTTCCGGTGTCTACAAGGCGGGACGTTTCGCCAAGTGAGCGAAACTTCTTTCATTTTCTTCTAGCAGACAATTTGCGGCACCAAAGGGCTCTTTTCCAGGACGAAACGTTCAGTTATTTCTAGTAGTGAATAAAAATGATTTGGGCAATGTCTCTATGACTGATATATCTACACCATAGTTATTAGTACTACATTACAACTACAAAACCCCATAGCACAAGCATCATATATACCGCGCCAAAGAAAATGAGAGTTGGCCCACCTTTGACGGATGTTGAAAATACAGATTTCGTCCAACTTCTCTGGGACTTTGTCTCCTTGTTCTGCCTTCTTCTTCTTGACGAGATCCTTCTTAAAGATGTCGATGACGGCCTTCTCGGAGGTGCTGGGGATCCCGAACTTCTGCAGGATGCCCCTGTTTTGCGGGGTCATGACGTTGTGTGAAAAATCGCACTGGCCCTTGTCGAAGATACAGCCCCCGACGAGATAGCGGCTGCACACGTGGAGATATGTGCAGGCGTCGCCCTTGGTGCAGCCCCGTTGGCGGTTATTGTACCAGGTACAGGCCTGGGGCAGTTTGGCGGGGACCGGGGCAGGGTTATCGTTCGCTCCGGACCTCTGGCGCGACCGTGGCCAAGGGCGGGCGCGTCCGCTGGCCGGTGGAACCTCGGGCGGTGTTTGCGGCATTTGTGCAGCTCCCATTTGCACAGCCTGCATTAGCTGCATGACATCGCTCATAGAGAATTTAGCCTCGTTGCCGACCATCGGGCCGCTAGGAGGCTGAGGCACCTGTTGAATAAACCCTCCACGGCCACGGCCTCGGTCCATCCCGCGACCCCCTCTAGGCCCTCCCCTTCCCCCGCGACCGTTGGGGTTCGGAGAGGGGCTAGGCCCGCTGTAGCCCCTCCCCCTCCCTCCACGGCCACGGAAACCTCCTCGACCCCGGGGGTTTGGACCGCCCCTAGTGCCGCTACTGTGGGGTGAATTGTCCCGGTCGTGCTTCACGGGCTCCATGTTTGATAGTGTGGGGACGTTTTTGTGCTGCTTCCCTTCGAATGATACCACGGCAGAAGGTAGGGACTCCTTACAGCGCTAGAAATCGCGTGGGCGTGTGCTAGGCTTCAGGTTGGTAAGAAAATTGACCCCATTTTTGTTGAAAACTTACTGGAAACTCGCTAGAAATGCGTAGAAAAATCCAGTCCTCAGAACACAAAAGTAAGAAGTACATCATCATAAGAGAGCAGAGACAATCAAACAAACCCAATCTGACTGAAAACCCGTACAGAGCCTGACTTTGGAGGCTAAGGCCTGCCCCTGGTTTCGCTACGTCATCAAGCGCGTAACAGGTGGCGAGGCATCTGATTGGCTAAGAGGGTTTGAGCTAGGTCACGGAAGATTACGTGCCGTCTTTACGCAGTGACTAGCCTGGGTACCAGTCGATTACTACCGAGGCCTTCTTACACTCGCTGCCATGAAAACAAGAAAGACTTTTCTCAGTATAGCGAGTGTAAGGAGCGCCGGTAGTAATCGGATGGTAGGCATGGTAACTATGGAAAGCAAGTCTTTTCTGTGCAATATGGAGCAGACCTGATTGGAACGTATCGAAAAGATTGTTTTTCTGGATTAATTTTCCTTGACAAACTCAAATCGACGGGCAGTGTTTCCGTTCATGGGGGGTCTGCATGGAGGGGCCCCGGCAACGTTTTTACTCTGAATTCAGGGAACCACCTACGTCTTACACTAAAACCAAGGAGGGCACTTGCACAAACTTTGGTCGCGTCGCTACAAATTACGTGTTTAAGATGGCCAGGTTTGTTCGCTGACGGCTTACCTTACGAATTACGGGAAATCCGCATGCAAGCCCTCAGTCCCCGTGCGCATCACATGACATTTTTGCAAGGCGCAATGTCCACAACATACTTTCGACGACAACCGGCATTTGAACACCGAAGGTGACGTGGGGAACTTGTTCCAAACTACTGACTGAGATCCAAACCGCCATTTAAAAAAGTTGGGTGAGTTCACTTGATTCATCATTTCCCACTGACTTAAAAACATTCACAAGTACTTGGCATATTTGATAACTTATGGTGATCGACTCTCTCTAACAAGTTGCTGTATCGAACAACTTGTTGTTGCGCCATAATGAACGGATAAGTGCCAAAGTTCGGAACGCCCCCCCAGGTCCGCCATTGTTTCAAAAAATGTAATTGCGTATCTGTCATGAAGACCAACAAGAAAAGGACAAAATTATATCTTCATAACGGTAAGGTAATGTATATATGAAAAGTAATTGTTAAACTTATATAAGGTTAATGACTATCTATTATTTCGAGTCGTCAAACTCAGCTGAAAAATTGTGCGCCTTTGCCTTTGGCGTCTTTCATTGCTTCTTAATATGTAATCATGATTATTAAATGGTAGGAATGACTCTACTGTTTTATTTTTGTTTTGCCTACTATTTTAAAAGTCATTGGTACATTTATTTTATATGCGTTCTGGCTATTCCATTCTGTTGACTACAAAACCAAAAATTCAAGTAGGTATCCATCGTTAGTTCCGCTTTTTTAATCATGTACGCCGTTTTCTATGCAGGTGACGCCCCACAAGACCGATCCCCGACGCATACCCCCTACACCCACCCCCACCCCCACCATGACTGAACTCTCCCACCGCACCAGGCTCTACAAGAAGATCGAGGACAACCTCTCCGACGATGACGTCAGAAGCCTCAAAGCCATGCTAGTTGCCGACGAGCACCTTGGACAAGCAAGAGTAGAAAATGCGACGCCTCTAGAAATCATGAACATGTTAGAAGCGGACAATAAGGTCGGGAAGGGCAACCTAGCGCTGCTAGTGGACCTTTTGAAAGCCCTCGGTAAGACGAAGTTGGCAGAAGAAGCCGAGGACGTCGCAAAATGGGAAGGAACTGGAGGTAGGTTAGCTGTTAATATTTTACAACGTTATCTGTAACGTAAACCACGGGACTGGTCTCGGCGTGGGTTAGCAATTAACAAATAAATGGGCGAGTAAAAACAGCTTTATTTACCTTCTAGCTTTGATAGACGGGTCAATATATTTGTCGATGGAATTGAAGTGGTGTTATTTTCAAAGGCAATGTAGAAATTGTATCATGGATAATCTACATTGAAATTCCAAACTGTAACATGCATATGGACGCTTTGTCCCAAACGCATTGATATGCATCTTTTTTCCTACTGAACGATTTAGGAACATTACATAGCACAATATGTGTTCAGTGTAAAATTATTAATTCACGGGTCTTGGTGGCAAGTGTGCAAATGTTGACACACTGGGAGCACCGAATCCGCAGGTGTTTTTGGCACCTTTAGACAGAATAGCCGTGAGGCTCGGTGGGCATCACTCCACCGTCATGGGGGCAGGGACATGGCGAGTATCGAACTCAGGACCTACTGATTCTGATCCCAACGCTCTAGCCGTTGTGCCACACAGACACCCTCATTGTCAGTGTAAAAACAAACTGTAATACACGTCTATTTCAGGACCGTCATGCACCATTGAGAATGTCATCAGCTGCCTGAAAGACCTGTATGCAAGAGAACACGCTCGTGTGCGGCCTCTTCCGTGGTGTGAAGACCTCAACCTGCCTTTGGGAGAAGTTTTCACCAATCTGCGACATCAGCGCAGGGGCGACAGGGGGCGCTTCCAGGACACAGACACTATCGTAAGCCTAGCAGATATTTTCAAGAAGACCGAAGCTAAAGATGTTAGAAGGATAAGGGTAGAGGGGGATCCCGGTATTGGGAAGTCGTGCTCTTGTCAGAAACTGGCTCATGATTGGTCCTCTGGGAAACTGAATATTTTTAAGGCTGTTTTCTTTCTGGAAATTCGGCACATGTCTGGGAAAGTAAAAGATGCAATATTTGAGCAACTCCTACCAGAGGATACAAACATGACCCCGGACCATCTCTGGTCCTACATCCAAGAGAACCAGGATGATGTTCTCTTCATCCTGGACGGTCTAGATGAGCTCAGTCAGACAGCTAGAGAAGTCACAGATGTGGTAGCCTTGATTCAGGGTAAAATCCTCAGGAACTGTCATGTCCTGGTGACCTCCAGGCCGTACCACTGTGTCAAAGACTTGGAGAAATGTGATGAGTTTTACAAAATAATTGGTTACAGCAAAGATGATTGCGTCGAATTCATACAGAAATACTTCACTGAGACTCCTGAATGTGCTGGAAAGCTAGTAGAAGAGGTTAATTGTAATCAGAATTTGTCGGAAATAGTTGTTAATCCCCTCAACAATGTGCTGATATGTATTGTATGGGAAGACAATGAGGGAAAGTTGCCTTCCAGTCCAGATGAACTGTATCAAATGATTGTATATTCGATTAGCAAACGATATTGTACAAAGAATAGTATCCCATTAGAGGGTGGTGAAATTGCTCCAACCGTAGAAGGTGCATTGCGAGCCTTGGGGAAACTGTCCTGGGAGGGACTAGAGCAGGATCAGCTCCAGTTTAACATAAATGATATCAAGGAGAAGTTTGGAAACAATGCAGATGACATGTTGGCTATCGGCTTACTGACAAGAGACAACTCTTTCTCCAGAATCAAACACAGTTGCTTCTGCGCTTTCTTACATAAAACATTTCAGGAATACATGGCTGCCTACTACATCAGTGACTTGGTCAAAAAGGGAAGTAAAGGGGAAAACGGCAAAGAATGCCTTCGTAGTTTGTTTGGAATGACAGTGGCTACAGCTAGTAATGTTGACATGGAACTGATGTCAGCAAACCGTGAGAGATATAGGGAGGTTCAGAACATGCTGCTTTCGATCCTGGGTGACACTTCAGGCCCACTGTTTGAAATGTTTGCAGAGGAACTTAGAAAAGACGAGTGTAAGCGGGAGGACAGTGATCTTCTGTCCTTTTTCTGTATCATGTTTCTTGGTAGAAGTTGTAAAGCTGGCAGAACGTCGTGTAGACTGGCGGAGATTGTGGCACCTTGTCTGTCCCACATAACTAACGACGTAAGCAAGCATGATGCTTCCAAGTCCTTCAAATATGATCAGGCTGAGTGGATTGACGGTTTGATACAGGTTGTCAGATGTCAAAGGACATTTGCTGTGAACCCGGATTTAAGGTCGATACGACATCTCACTGTTAGCTGCGACGAGATGTGTGGTATGGTTTTGCAGCAAAGGCAACTTGATATTTTAGAAAATTCCCTATCAGATTGCGATGCAATAAGTTGTGTCACATTACTACAGTCCACACTCTATATTCCGATTGTTACATCAGAGGGACGTCAGGAAATTTCTCCATTTCGTACATTCATACCTCGGTGTGGGACAGACAGTTTGCACATAGATTTCGTATATACTTCCTGCACTTTTTCTCTGTCAATGGAAAACATGTTGAAAGAATTGTCAGAACTACAAAGTCTGCGACATGTCAACATCTGCGTAGGGTGTAACAGGCATACAGACTTCTCACATTATGACTCACTGTTGGCTGACATGATTAGGAAGCAGAGTTGTCTCAGGTCCCTA
The DNA here is from genome assembly GCF_000003815.2 of Branchiostoma floridae. Classification (NCBI taxonomy): domain Eukaryota; kingdom Metazoa; phylum Chordata; class Leptocardii; order Amphioxiformes; family Branchiostomatidae; genus Branchiostoma; species Branchiostoma floridae. The sequence goes on from NC_049984.1 coordinate 1,863,617, forward strand.
AACTTGATGATCGCTGATTGGGATTACTTGGCATTTGAAGAAGAAGAAGGTGGATTTCACAATCTAACATCAACCATACAAAGTATCTCTGAGCATGCAACAGTCGAGGTCGTGGAGCTAGAACATCCGGTGAAAGATACATATACATATGACGATCCATTATATGGATGCGACTGGCTTGTGATAAGTGTTGATGCAATGGTACACAAGCTTACGGAATGTGTAACTAAAAACAAAGTCCTGAAAAGGCTACGGCTTAGTTGGAAACTAGGTTCTTATGACCATCCTTCCATTGATAAAATTTACGAGGGAACCTGTAGTAGTAAGTCTCTTTCCGACTTATGTTTGGCAATACAGGGGAACAGAACCTTGCAGACATTGACGATTGACGGGATGTTCTCTGAATCAGAGGGTCATCAGGACATAATCGACCAGCTAATGCATAATAAACCTGCAAACTTTGAGGAACTCAGAATTACAATGTTTAAGTCTGAGGAGTACGCTCAATATGTCTCTACCGAAATCCCCAGTCACAGTAGTTGCAGTGACTTTAGAGGCAGTGGTGAGGAACTCAGATTCATCGTGTCTGATTCTTAACAGCACATCAAAAGCATCTCTGCTGACAGCCCCAGTTGTAGCATGCAATGACTCTATCAGTCATGAGCAAAGACATGTCAGCCCCGGTACTAGCCCTGGAGTCAGTGAGCAGCGGTATGACCTGCGGTCCCGCAGCAGTAGCCAACGCGGTGACCTCGGTAAGAGATCCCGTCGAAGTCAGTCTTTGGAAAACACAATGACACAGAAGGAGGCAAAAACGATGAAAGTCGGACAAAGGGATATTCAGAAAAGGAAGAAGCGGGAGCCCCCCCGCAGTTGTACCATAAAAACACAGATCGTCTATAGTCTGAACATTTATCACAGTTTTACCTTGGGTTTGGGCTTTATTGGGATACACAATTAGCCTTACATATCTATTATCTATTCGTCCTGTAGTCCTATATGAAGTACGTCATATAATCAAATGGCATGCAGGGAAACTACAGAACAATCACACTAAAATACACTTGATACATAACCATACCACAGAAAGGCAAGTTCATATTTAGTCATCACCCAAAGAAGCTACATGAGTAACTTTGAATGAAAGCAATGATTCATGTAGATGAAAACATGTCAAATTTCTAAATCAAGAGGGAGATCACCAGGAAGAAAATTCCATAAGCCTTATACAGACATACTATCATCTTGCTACTAACTTTAAAAACCAAACCAACACATGGGTACTCACCTGACAAGAGCATGGCAGACACATATTATTATTGATGGTACAATGTGAATTACTATCGGATATCATTTGTCTTCTGCCTAGTTTTCTCCTATTTAGATGCTGTCATTGTATTTAGCCCAGATTGAATTTACAAAGAATTTATGGATATCACTGACAGAGAATATAACTTTATACTGGTGACATAAGAACATGATGTGTATATGTAATATATTCAAGTATATATGTAAATAGGATGGGCATTCTATATTGTGTTTACATTGTATTATATTGTGTATGTTATTGTCAGATGTGGTAAAACTGAAAGAAACGGGTATCATGATTATCAGGAAAATACCTGCAGCATTATGTACTGTGTTATTTTGTACATATTCTGTCTGTCAATCACGTAAGTATTGTGATTTCTACCACGTAAATATTCAGTTGTTCTTGATTATTTGGTAATGCCAAATGTGTAGTGCAAAAGCAATGCATTGTTTATTTAATTTGAAGTGGCTCAACAGTAGCTTGTTTGAATAATGCTATATGTTTGCATTAAATCTGTATTTTCAGCCACAATCGAAATAATGTTATTACCATAGAATGTGGTCAATGGCTTTGCGATTCAAATGCCAATATATTTGCGCTGTAACGAAGAATTCTTTGTACATAAGTCATTCATACGAAGTGTCCAGGTTTCTTGTATGTTTTGCCAATGTTCGTTATAACGTTAACTGAATGGAATAATCATAAATGACAGATCATGCTTTGTGTTTTGAAGGATGCTACTATCATCAGGTGCCATGACACTTGAATAAACAAATGTTTGTCTTCTTCTACGAATCATTAAACGATTGAAAAGAGGCAGTGATGTTAAGTTCTCAATCTCCGCATTTGAAATACAGTGTTCCGTGTAGTAAGTAGACTTGCGTATGTTCAAGCGTTCAAATTATGCATAACATAACATTATATGGCATGAGATGACATGACATGGCATAATGCAATAGCACATAAATGCCCCGGAAACTTTTGGATATTACAAGACTCACGTAAATACATTGTTTTGTCTCAACATCTTTATTCACATCCAAGTGTAAGTGAGATTTATTTCCGACTAAACAAATTTACTTTTCACCTCTAGACTTTATCAGTGTGTGTATTTATTTAGTCTCGATAGCTTTATTCGGCCTACTTCGCAATACAAATACGTAATAGAAAATTAAAGTTCCGTATAGTATTGACTGTTAGAAACTCTTTTGAAATTAAAATTAAGTTATATTTTCACCAGTTATGCTAATACAAAGAAGGATCCGGATGCTGAAAGTTGCAAGGCTAACAGTAAGCAAATGAAAACATAACTGTAAAAAATGTAGCTTTGAGTGCTCATCTTTGTATTGGACACCAAACTATAGCTGATTAAACCATTTCATTTTTCCTGAAATTTCGTGCTATCTTGTTTATTTTTCGTTCATTTTTTGTGTCCCCGTCTCACTATATACATAGCTTTCTATGCAATGTTTGTTGCTTTATTTTTCTTTAAAGTCTTTGTTTTCTTTTTGTTTTTTACTCATTTTCTCCAACGACCCTCCCATGCCTCAACCCCGCGAACTTCTCAGCCACTTGTAAACCCCTTTCCTATGGGAAAAGCAAACTTGTTTAGAATGTACGTCATTAAGCTTTAGAGTGTTGTGAGCTACCGCAACCTACTATTAAAAAACATTCATAAACACAATATTGGAGAGTACGTGTAACAAGGCACTTTATTGGGGGGGGGGGGGGGGTGCATGTCGATGCCACCTTGGAGGGAAGTTGGGAATTTTTATTTCTTTTTCTTTCCTTTGAATTCGTTCTGTTTTTTCTTTATCTTTTTCCCTTTCCTTTTTGTTTTCGTCCTTTGTTTCTTTATCTTCGTTTCTTTCTCTTTCTTTCTTTCTATCTATTTTCTTTTGAATTCTATCTTGTTTTCTTTCTCTATTTTCCTTTGCTTTGTCATTCTTTCTGTCTCTTTCTTCCTTTTTTCTTTCCTTCTCTTTCTTTCTTTCTCTTTCTCAGTACTCAATCAGATACTCGGGGTAACACTGCGCGCTGTCAAAGACGACAAAAATCGTCGGATCGGTCCTGCTGTTCACACAGGAGTCAAAGGTCCTCCCTAGCGGCTCGCTCGGGTTGAGGGGAGGAGGGCGGCGGAGAGTCTTCTGCCCTGTGGTGTACGCACCCACCAGCACCTGAGCCACGAACATTGTCCTGCGTCTTCCAGACGTTTGCTGGGCGTAGCGGTTAGAGTATTCGGAGCTCGTGGAGAAGTAGCTTCCCTGCCCGTAGAGTGCCCCGGTGCTGGTTCCGCTGAGGCGCCAGTCGAAGTTTTGTAGACAGATGGCGTCCACTACCTCGGGTTTGGTGCCGTGGAACAGCTGGCGCTCCTCTGGGTCGGTCCCGCCGCTCTGCTTCTTCATCTGAGCTTTCTTCCTGTAAATTGAAAAAGAACTATAATCATTTTTAGAATATGTTTAAGAAATTTAAACAAAATTTGAAGATGGGTGATCTGCACATGTCTTTCCCTCTGTCCTGCTTCTTCATCTAAGCATTCGTCCTGTAACATTTAAAAAATAAGATGAAATGTAAAGATTTTTGGAATCTTTTTATAATAAAAAATAGAAGGTAAAAGATAGATGCTCTGCTTATGTCTCTTGTCCAATTATTTACTTTTGATATCCTATTGTGCTTTTTCAGTAGTTTACTTTTCATAACTTATTACATCGATGTTGAAAATCGCGAACCATTCACCCCATCAGATAAAAGCCAGCGCTGCTAGAAGTCTGCAGTCATGTGTATGGGTGATTTTCTCTTTACCTGACGTAGGCGCTCCACAGGTAAGGGTTCGGCACCCGTTTGATTTGGGGATTTTGGCTAGGAGAGAAAGTTCTACAGCCGCCATACATCATTAGATGATGACTGCTGGTGATTGATCGATTGATTGACTGAACATGTAGATGCGTATTAGTGGCTTCCCTTTACCTGACGTAGGCGCTCCACAGGTAAGGGTTCTGCACCCGTTTGATGTTAATGACAGGTGTCCCCGCCATCCCCTGCCCCTCAAACAGCGCCCTGACCCGCTGGTACTCTCCTGCCGTGGTCCCGCTTGGGGAGAGCGGCACCTCGTCGTAGTCGTCCCCGTCCTCGGCCATCGCGCGCCAGTGGGCGGGCAGGGAGTCGTCTGCTCCCGAGGAACCTGAGGTCAGCCTGCGGCGGGCGGTGGGCTTGTTCCTGGGCAGACATGTCACGTATGCATTATAGAAGTGTAACTGTAAATATTATAAATTTTAAACGTTTCGTTCAGATTTGCGTTTGCGACTAATTTTAAACAGTTACAGCGTTCATGAACAACGTGAAAGAAAGAAGCTGAAAGTTACCTAATTTTATGTTAGTTATCCTACCGAACATTTACCAGCTCATATTTAACGACACAACGCAGTTGCATATACGCTGTGAACATCTTTTTGCAGTGTAATAAGGCAGGTTCAACTAGAAATGAATCAAAACAATGACTTTTCCTATAATGTTTTGATCGGTCATATTCTACAATCAGGTATAGAACTAGTCTATAGTCGACTTCTAAAAAAAGACGGAAAATGACTTTTACCTTCTCGGATTAGTGACGTCATCCTCGGAGACGAAGCAGGGCCGCCGTCTGACGTCACGCCTGGTCTGGTAGCTGACGTTCTCCTGCTGCATGTCGCGCAGGCGCAGGACGTACTGATGGTGCTGCGTGTTGAACGTCAGTTCGGCGTCAGGCTGGTCCTGGAACCGCTCCTCGATATCCTGGCTGGTCAGGCTGCTCTGGCCTTTAGCGCCCGAGTTGTTCTGTAGACAAAAAATTGTGACTCTTATTAGTGGCAAATGTTGGCATATACAAGTGGCCATTGGCACACCAAATCTGTGTTTGTTTTTGGCACACTTTTGACAGATCTTTGACAGCCAATCTTTATTACTCAATTCTGAGTACTGAATGTCAGGTCGGCATCAGGTTGGTCTGGCCTCTGTCGGCTCCAGAGTGGTTCTGAGGACAGGAATGGGGTTAAAGAGGTTAAGGAGGAGGCTATTTATGGCCGGGTGATTTTAACTGCGAGTCAAAAATCTCCAGGGGCCCGGCCGAGCCCCACAATAGCCCGTAAGGTTGGTCCTGGAACCTCTCCTCGATTACCTGATACCTTTGGACCCTGTCGGCGCCTATAGCTAAGTGGTTCTGTGTTAGGAGCACATTTGGATGTTGCAAAACGTTTCAGCTGATACTACGAGAAGACCACTGGCACTGTCCATAGGTGGTCCTATAAGAGACCAACCAACAAACCAACAAACAAACGTGTCTGTCGTGTCTCACCGTCTGCCCTTACTCCACCCAAGTCCCATGACCAAACAGACAGACAGACAGAACAACACAATCGAAAACCACAATAACTCAGTAAGAAATGTCCTACCGTCTGCCCGTACTCCACCCAAGTTCTACTGTCGTCCCGCCAGTACTACCGCCACTCCGTCACGAACAGGGGGAGACTTCACAGGGGAACCAAACAACCAGACAAACAAACAAAAGCAAAGACAGTCAAGCACAAGCGACAACATATAGCTCCTTCCGAAACTCTCACCGTCTGCCCGTACTCCACCCAGGTCCCGCCGTCGTCCCGCCAGTACCAGCGCCACTCCGTCACGAACGGGTACCCGGCAGGCTTGACCCCCCACGACGGCGTGGACAGCCTCCGGACCACGTAGACCTTGTCCTTGACCGTGGGGGCGAGACCAAGGCGCTGGAGCAGGGATGAGGCGTCTTGCGGAGGCCGAGACTTCATGTCCTTGAAGTTGACCACGCTGAATGGTTTGCTGAAATTTACATGATTACAGCGTTAATTTAAATGTCTTATATATGCTAGGGTCATATTTCCAGGCAGTTTGCTGGAAAAGAAGTTATAATAAAAACCACACATAACTTAGAATATGAGTCTGAACATAAGTCGTGTATATTTCTTAATCTACACATTTCTCTTTCGTTCCCACAAGCTGCCCGGCCTGGTCCGGGTTTGAAAATATGGCCCGAGCACGTACGTGACTGAGTTACGTATGTTTTGTTTAATTTTTATTTTATTTAATGCTTACATACGTTTACAGACGCTTATTTTTGTCAGTGTTTATGCATCATTATCATATAGCCAGGCCCCGCGGACCAATCAGAAGTCCCCGTTCCACGTTGGTTATGACGCCGTAACACAAAGATTCAGGCCAGGCAGGTGTGTATCGCTCCTCTGATTGGTCAGAATGAATCGACACCGGCACCAGTGTCGATGCAAATCGACACCGGTGCCGGTGTCGATTCATTTTGACCAATCAAAAGTAGCCTTACACACAAGAAATTAAGGTATATGCAGGCATTGACCAATAAAAAGGAGCAAAACATATGCCAGAGCAGAGGGAACTAGAGTTCCACGAACACATACCTTTGCCAAATAAACCAGGTTTGTTATGTAGAATGATGTCTGTAGACAAATGCATTACTCATTTCATTTTCTTTATAATTGTATGCTTGGAGTTGGTTTATAAAATTGCGGCATTGATTATGCAAATTAGATCCCAAGTTACAATTTACGATATCTATCAGCATACCAAAAATCATGATGATCCTTTGATCCATTCTTGACTTATTCTCTTTCAAAGTCTTTAAATACACCTCTTTTTCTCTTCCCTTTTTCTCAGTTACATTCTCTCAGTTGGATTTATGAACTTTTCCTCATTAATTATGCAAATTAGCTGTTAATTTGCATAATAAGTTTCACATTATGTAAGTCTTCACTTAGGCTATCTACATGCCAAAAATCATGACGATCCTTCAACACGTTCATATTTTCTCATTAATTATGCAAATGAGATCATCATTTGCATGATAAACATTTATTGACATTTCTCTCTTTCTCAGCTACATATGTGACAAGTTTTAAAGTCCTATTGTGGAATGTAGTTTGAATTTATAAGATACCCTCATTAATTATGCAAATTAGCTGTTGATTTGCATAATTGGTATCTCATTATGTAGGTCTTCATTTACGCTGCCTACATACCAAAAGACATGATGATCTGTCAACATGTTCATATTTTCTCATTAATTATGCAAATGAGGCCATCATTTGCATAATTGATATCCATCGACTTTTCTCTCCTTCCCAGCTACATATGTAACAAGTTTGAAAGTCCTATCATGGAATGCAGTGGATTTATAAATTTTCCTCATTAATTATGCAAATCAGCTGTTGATTTGCATAATTAGTATATCATTATGTAAGTCATCACTCATTCAACCAAAAATCATGACGATCCGTCAACACGTTGTAGAGTTATTCTCGTCCAAAGTTTGAAAGGAAACCGGCGCCTGCAGTTCCAAACAAGCCGCTAGGGGGTCCAAACTCACAGCACTTACTCTCTGCCCCAAGGGCTATCTACCAGTCAAAAATCATGACCACAGCATGTCCAGAACACGAGATATAAAAAATTGAGGTTCTGCTGCAGTACCTTAGCAAGCCGCTAGGGGGCCCATTATCGAACTTGACCTTCGTTTTCCCAACCTCTACCCACCTAACAAATATCATTGGGATCCATCAAAGGCTTCTCGAGTTATGCTGTTAACACACACACAGACACACAGACTCACAAGCCTAAAACATAACCTTTAGCCATTCTGGCAAAGGTAATAAGTACAGACTGCAAGGGGGAATGGCTCCTTCTAACATTGATAATGAGTTTTGTTGTTCTAAAAAGCCTGCAATGTTTCGAATATTTTCTGTGAAAATTTTTGGTTTCAAAAATTTGACAAAGGAATTCACACGTATAGAGTCAATTCCAAGTCACCGAGATGGTTTTGAAATAATATTTGTAATAAGTTTGAACTATTTTGAGTAAAAGAAAATTTCAGTCACTAAAGTTCGAAATCGTTCAAACATTTCAAAATGAAAGTTTAAACATGTTTGAACCTTTTTATATTTGTTGGAACATTTGGGAAAGTAATGATATAATTATATCTTTATTTAGAACAATTTTCAAACATCTATGTGTTTTTGTTATTGTTCCAACATGTTCCAACATTTTGTGTCATTTGTTCCCTCCATAAAAACTTTTATTGACCCCATAAACAAAGCTGCTAAGCTTGGTCCTTTGTTTGGCTCTTGTATTTTTAGATTTTCTTTAGTATACAATGGTGAGTCTTTTGTGAGAAGGTGGCAGACAGACATAATTTCCTGCACTTGGCAGGGATGTGTGAATTGCCCTCTTCCCAGCCCACTGACCCAGTTTCATCATATTGTTTCCATGTTCGAACATGTGATCACAAATGATGCATCTATGTTGGAACAGTTTAGAAACTAACAGAAATAATGTATTTGATGTTAGAAATGTTTCTAACATGTTTCAATACTATAGAAATATTTAGAACGTCACATAGATGTTATAAATATTTCTAAACAGTTACTTATCACAGTTAGATTGTTACAAAGACTTCCAAAATGTTAGAACAAAAGGTAAGAAACACCCTCTCGGTAATATGGAATCGACTCTAGTGCCAAGAGATCTATGCGTCATAAAGGAGTTTGCAAGTTTGGGTAGGCTATATGATAATAACGTTAATGACCCGCCTGTTCCTCGGTGTACATGGTGTCATAACGCCTGGTCCTTTGCTCCAACTACTCACTTTGCTCACATCGGTGGTTTTATTCGGTGGTTATAGCAAAGGACCAGGCGTTATGACACCATATACACCTCGGGGCGGGTCATTTATCCTTAATTAAATGTTATGGCGGCCAGGCTAAGTAACACACAGGCCGTCCCTGTAGCTTCACACATACATTACGTACATTAAACATGCATGTATATCAAGACTACATAGTATGTGCTTATTTGCATTGCGTCATGGTGCACCAGGTTACTTTGTTTGGTTTTCTTTTGTTAACCACTTCAATGTCACACGACCGAAACCAACCTCTGTTACGAAAGGTGAGTAGCAATGAATGCACCTTATATGTCACACTATATTGACTTGATGCCACACGATCGTGCGAAGCACACGTTTAGCCCCTGATAAAAACGGCAAACATGCAAACACCACTACCAATTTATTCCTCCATCTGAAGTGTTTATTGTCAACAACAAAAATGGTTTCTAAAATCGTTAGCCTTCTCTTCAGGTCAACTTCAGTGATATGACATCAGTGCCGTAATTTTAACCGCCACCGGTGGTACCTTGCCTGACCGGCTTTTCACACTGTGCTACATATATGCCACTGGTAATTCTGCTTGGAGATATACGCAATGCCTGACTTAATACTACATATAGTATGGTAGAGCCCTTACTTTGTTGATCCCAGCAAACAGACGTCTCCGTTGGTGACGTCACAGAACTGCTTCTCTATTACGATGTTAGAGTCGGAGTTGTAGTCCTGCCAGGTCTCGTCCCCAGCTACCCGGCACTGCCACTGGTAGGGCAGGGCGCAATGCCAGTTGTGACAGGTGTCGCCGAAGGAGCACCTTGTCGGAAAAATGGAAACGACTTACATTGCTATATAATACATATACGCAATACGCAACAGGGGTCATTCATAAAATATTAACATTCATCGCAGTAGGTGTCGTGGCATGGCCTTGCACGAATAATATCACATACAATGGACATGATACATTCATACGACTTCAAGGGTGACACTAGAAGTACGCAATTTCAAGTTTCCCATTTCCGGGTGTATTAAACATTACATATGAAATACAACTGTTACAGCAACGCATTCATTATTTTGGCATGTATGTGTGATTACGTATGCGTGTGCCTGTGTTTGTTTGTATGTTTGTTTGAGTATGTGTGTGTTTGTGTGTGTCTGTGTTTGAGTGTGTGTGTATCTGTGTGTCTGTGTGTGTCTGTGTGTATCTGTGTGTCTGTGTGTGTCTCTGTGTGTGTATGCTTGTGTGTGTGTGTGTGTGTGTGTGTGTGTGTGTTTGTCTGTGTGCGTATGTGTGCATGTTATCAACTGATAGGCGCTAATTAAAGGATATCATTCTTGGAGACATATGTTGTCACCTGTTCCTCAGGTTGAACGTGCAGATCTCTGTCCCCTTCCCGGCATCGTCTCCCCCGCCCTGGCGCGAGGGCCCGCCGCCCCCGCTCGGTGTCCGCCGCCTTGCTCCCGCCGCACCGCTAAGCTGCGCGCTCCTGGGTGGGGTTACCCCCGGTGGTGACGACAACATCTCCAGCAGAAAGCTCTCAGGTTTAGAACCGTCGATCCCAAACTCGCTCAGCACCGCCATGGGCTGCGGATCGTGCAGGTTGTGAGAGAAATCACATCGCTGCGCGCCGAACCTACAGCCGCCTTGCAGGTAGAACTGACAGACGTGAAGGAATGTACAGGTGTGCCCTTTACTGCAGCCCCTGTCTCGGTTGTTGTACCAGGTACAGGCCTTCGGGAACCTACTGGTACAGACAGAGCGAAAGACCACACTTCAGGCATTCGAAAATACCCTGAACAACATGAAAATTACAACCAGTCAACCTGAGTTATTGGTACTCACCGCCACCCACCTGCAGGGTGCCCCTGCCTAGGATCCCTCTCTCTCCCTCCCTCTCTACACAAACATTAATGAACCCAAATACCCTTGACCCAAACCCGTGTCAGAGGTTTCAGTTAAATGAAGTTGACACGTATGTAGAAATTTAATAATATTAAGAACCTTGGGGAAGCTGCCATGGGTGTGGGACGTCCGCGTCCTCGTCCTGCGCCGCCGCTAGGAGCCCGACGACGTTGTCTCTCCGCCATGACTATCTATCTGACGCCTGGTGAATTCAGGTAAGGTAGGCTACATGGCTGTAAACAAGCGCTGGTGCGAAGTGGGACTCTCCAAAGATCGCAGTGATTGCTGACACAAAGGCGGAAGTGAAACTACGTAAGCAAGTTTCGGTCCCGTGAATTTGGGGTCAGTTAAGAGTAGAGCAGAGAAGATCTTCGCGTGATCTCTTTAAACATCGGTCCTAGCCTGATCAGGAGAGAGAAGCTCAAGAAGCTATTTAAAGCATCTGAAAAGCGAACAACATTCATTTTGTCCGAGGCAAACTCTGTATTAAATGCATTGACAACCTCTCAGAAACTGTGCTGCATATCCAAAACGCTAGGTGGCGCTAGTAGTTCTTACCTCGGAGTCCGTGAAAACGTCATCGTTTTTGGTCTGTCTGTATGTTTGTTTGGATTTGAGCCAAGAACCGCTGGGTTATGAATGGAACACGCTGACAATTGCGCCACACAACCCCACAAAAAAGGTGGCTGTACTACCCTATCTTTGCCCTAACCTTGAAGGAGAGACCAAACACCAATAAACACACCACTAAAACAGGTAAGAGGCGTACGTTTAATTAGGTACCTCCGTAGAATTCCAATAAATTATCAAAGTAACAATGTACATGAACATAAATAACTAACACCTGGGATAGCCATGACTTTTTAAACAAAAATCTTAAAACTCGCATTAACAGCTAACGTTACATAACTAAACATTGCAAAAGCTACCAGTGCTGGCTGCACTTGTGTCAAATACGATATACAAAATGTCATGTGTAAAATGATGTGTAGCAAGCTCAAATAAAAAGATGAAATTATATTATTCCTGAATATTGCTATATGGATGAATAGTGCAGTTTACCAGCTATCTACCCTGAAAACTGGCAGAGGCACAGTTACGTTTAGTTTCTGGATAACTGGCAGTATACAAAAGATTCATAAATCATTAAAAAAGCACCTTATAAAAGATAACGATAGATGGTTGTTGATTCTAATACAGTACAAGAGTTAAATTGTAGAGGGAATGAAATATTGTAATATGTTGATGAAGGTTTGGCATCCAGGTAATAAGATATGCAAGATAACAACTACTCAGGCTATTGGATACATTTGGAAACAGACACTTCAGGTAGCATTTGCTAGCTTTAACCAATCACTGACAAAGGAAAGTGGATGCTGTTTGAAACTTTTGACTATTTCCAAATTTCATTCAGTTGCATAAGTTACTATTAGTATTACCTTGCAAAGTATTCTAATGAAATACAAGTAGTGCTCTTAGTTTTGATAAATCATTTTAAACAATGAATAGTGTACATTCACTTGGCAAGAAGCACCAAGGTATCTGAGCAGACATAAACCTACTGGTACAGTGTTTTGACTATGCCTTCAAGGAACATTTTGGTGCACTTCTATCACATTCTGCCAGGTGGCGTGCTTAGACCACAACAGATATGGACCCACCTGAGGTTTTATTACAATGTATCAGTAACATGCAGACTTTGCACACTAAAGTCACTTGTGAATTTCTGTATACAACAATTGTTTGTGAAGCCATTATTTCTCTAACAATGCATCATAAAAGGCACTACGGTTTTCTACTATATTCCTGCAGGACAACTGTTCTGTTAATACACTTGGCTTTGGCCATAACGGCAACTACAATGTACTGTATGTCATGTAGAAAATAATTTGAGTCTTGCAGTGGTTGAGTCCTCAGGACTTGAACATGCTTAATGCAGCTGTTGTACAAGAAACATACAAGAGTTTGCACTATTATGTAGTGTTAGACAACATATACATGGCATTATGTAATTGTTTTCTTCATATGTATATATATTGAGCCATGCTATTGTCAATAGGTTCGTATTCAAATGTACTTTCTTAGCTTGAGCAATCCCTGTCTCTTCCTTTATATGTACGTACTCTGCATCATGCTTGATTCCTGGTCAATCCTGAATGCAATTTCATGTGCTTACACTGTAGCTTGTAAGAGAAGCATATATCTTTGCTATCTTGTCATTAAAAAGTAAAAGTGATTCTTCATTAAAAACTTAAATCAAAAGCAATGAAATTGTTTGATCACAACTTGGCAAGAGGACTAATTTCACAGTAGATTACAATAAGGCACATGTTGATTCTATGTTGTGCCTCTTAACTTACGATGTCCTAGCTTTTTCTCTACATAATATTAGATATGGGCTTGCACCTCTGTGATAATAACTTAGAAATAAACTTAAAATGTTACGACATTAGCAGAATACTTTTTAAGGATGGTAAGCAGTAACATAGACTTAAGATATCGAACATTACAGTAAACGAAAGTTAGTAAAGATAAATTTCCTTTCTTGGAGGCCCTTTTGCATCTCCATCATAATTTCACATGACAAAGGTAATTATAGTTAATTAGTTGAATATGCTTAACTTATTTCTGTACACAGCTATTGCAAAATGGTGTCTTTTTTGGGGTATAAAAATGTAAACATTCAACTGAAATGTGTGAAATGGTTAAATATTTTGACAATAGTACGAAAAAACTAGTTTCTGTTATTAGGAACAAATTTCAACTTCCCTTGCAAATATGTTACAGTATGGGCCTGTCAAGATCTCTACTCATTCCTTTGTAGAACTGTCACCAAAAGAGTTGACCTGGCTTGGTGTCTTAATTGTCCATTGTGGACAGACTACTACATTTAAATGTAACACCAGCCAGTATGGGTAGAACATGTGACTTCTTTCTTGATCTTGTAACTTGACTTTCTTGTATCTAGCTGAGCTGTCTGGGTGCCTTAGCGTGCAGTCTCCCTACCTCAACAACTTGTCATGGACATCTGAAAAACAGACAAAAATACACATAAGAATTGAGACAATATTCAATAGAGTTCTGAAACACCACATTTTCTTCCATTACCAATCAACAATACTTAATTCAAGAAATTGTACAATATTCAACTGAGGGAGGGCTTGTCATCAGAGGGAAAGGATCATGGAAATAAATATTTTTTGTGTGGTCCTTCAGATCTGTCGAACATATTTTATGATACACATAGAACCCAACTGCCTAATGACGAGCCCTCTCACCCCCCAAATATGATAGAATCAAATATCGTTAGGGTACTTCATAACACCTTGCAAGCTGTAATGCTAGTTCACCTTTATTCATGGGGTAACCTATATCTGCTATATTCAAAACAGGTTATATACATGTAGTGATATCAAGACTCTACAGACAGTGGTTTCAACTTCCATTCTTTTTTTAAATATACCAGTTTTCAGTTTTTGAAACCACAGACCATTGACATGATATCCCTAAATACTGTGTTTTACCTAAAACGGATATAAGTTACCTCACAGATGAAGGTGAAGGTAGCGTTACACAAACTAAGCATCAACAAGTGTCAAAGGGCTTATTGTTCCAGGAAAGTTATGAATGGAAAGATGATATGCTAACATCCTATAGACTTGACCGAATTGAGTAAGATATATCAACCTATACACATGATATCAAAGTGTATCCTGTAATGCAGAGGGCTATTTTGCCATGGAAACTGTTGCCATAGCAACCCTTCCAGAAAAGTCCCAGCCCTCCTCTCCCGACCACACGAAAGGTTCCGCATGTTAAACCTCCAGATCAGTGATACTTAAGTATATATAACTTATAATCCTGTGCAGTAGTACGTAAAAGGTATGACAAAGTGCCTGGGACCCCCTTGAGATGTTCTCTTCTGAATAATTTAACAGAGGGAGGACTTAAAACACCTGATACTCCTGCTAGTTGTTAAGCTACGCTATAAGGAACCTGCTAGGTTTAATTTCTGTGGGGTTCAAGCACCGCCAACCGACCATGCCAAATGCCTGTCAGGCTTTTGGCCGAATCGGTTCGTGCTTGGTTTTGGGGAGCTTGGCTACCCGGGTCCGGCACGATAGGTCGCGGGTTCGAATCCCGGGATCGGGCTTGGGATAAAAACTGTTCTACTCGCCTCTAGTGTTTCAAGGCATATTCAATTCACAAAACAAACTACATCACCTACAAATGTGTCATCTAAATACATGTCATTGATTAATTAGTATCTATCACAAAAATGTATTATCTAAATGTATAGCGTTAATGCATTATATGGATGAATGCAATGTATGATACCTGCTTATGTTCTACCATATACAAGCATAGAGTTGCCATTTTTAGCGTGTTGCTAAACAAATGATCTTGTAAGAACTGCTGACAAACGGGAATGACGACATGGGTGACGGAGAAAGCGATTGCAACAAAAATACCTGGCAATTTCTTCCAGTGAATGCAGCAAGAACAATACTTTTCGTAAACACAAAAGAAACAAGGATGGATCAGAAAAGTCCCAAGGCATTCCGTCCCAATGAACAGAAACAATAAGTGTTTTTCTGTGTGGTCAAGAATACTCAAAAGGAATACATGTCTTGTTCTAGTAAGTAAAGTAGAAATTACAACACCTTCCAGATCTCTAACACTTAAAACAGTACACACATTAGTGACAACAGGTATGACAAACAGCAGGACGAGTGACATATATTCGTTATCAACTTTGTGAACAAGTTATCCAGTGAATGCGCCAAGAACAATAGGTTATGTAAACCCAAGGGAATTTTGATTGATGGACTGACCCATTCCCAAGGGGTGGTATGACATCTAGGGATCAGTATAAGAGTGTATGGAATGCTTAATTACATCATACAGTCGTAACTGAAAAGAGGCAACCTCTCTAGTGAATTGAAGAAAGTTGGAAGAGAGTATTACTATACTAAATACGTCTATGAAGGTTAGACATCTAGGTAATAAGATACACCAAAAAGTAGTTACTCAAGCAACTGGATATGATCAAAACAATGTATCTTCTTGCTTAATCCAACGAGTACTGACGAAAGATAGTGGATGCTATCTGAAACGTCTGACCATTTCCTAACTCGTATCCAGTTTGCTCTAGTAACTGGTTTTTGGAGTATTACTACATATTCTGTTCTTTCTAGCAAGGTTTCTTTCTAGCCCATCCTTAATTTCCAAATGAACCTGCCCTAAAGTTTCTTCTGCAGTCCCTTTGTTCCTAACCTGCCTGCCTGTCACACAAAGGAAAGAAAGGGTGACAATAAATCATGTAACACCTGTAGGGCTATGGCAGGTGGATATACAGGAGCATCATGTGACTGTGATTATACCTTACAGTAGGAAACACACATGCAACACTCTTAAGTTTCTTTAATTTGTAGCCCCTTTGTTCCAAAACGGCCGGATGGTTGTTGGACAAAAGAAAGAAAGTGAGACAATAAATCATGTAACACCTGTACACCTGTGGGGTTCCATGAGGGAGACATACAGGAGCATCATGTGACTGTGATTATACCTTACAGGAGGAAACACACATACAACACCTTCCTATCATCAGTCAAATCTCTTTCTTTGATTATCATTGGTTTTGATTAGTGGGCCTAAACGTTTCCTATCGATGTAAAAGAGATATCTAAAATAATGCTGACACGTTCAGACAAGCAAAACTGCCAGTTAGAAATGTTTGATCTTCTCTCGAGATGAAAACAAGTGTAAATTTTGTGAGCCTGATACATTGTCTGTTGAAGGAAGAATTGAAAACCAGCAACAACAAGATGTACATGCTTTGCTGGGTCTTTAAGTACAATCGCAACAAAATCTCTGCTGTCTCCAGTTACTGCGAAAAAATGCGGCGAATCCTGGATATTTACTGGTGCATGCAGGGGTCAAACATGTTGTAATACAGGAATTGTCTGAAGACACTTTTGGGGACAAACAAATGATTGATGATACATTTTGCAGACATATCAACAGATAATCTTTTCTGCATGTGACAGGTACTATGATCGTTCCCATGACCCAGTTGCTGACCCTTGAACATGATTTAAAACAGGGATGTCATAATCATCATGACTATGTTTGCCAAATTCTTACTACTTACAAAATGCACATCTAATGGCCCTTTTACACAATAGGATGATGATTTGCGACAGGTATTAGTACGGCATAGGTCTTGCTGACAATTGTTTTTAACAGGTAGATTTTTCACAGAGTGAGGACTTGACACACCTGATACTCCTGTTGTTGTCAAGCTATACTATAAGGAGCCAGCTAGGTTTAACTTCTGTGTATTCATTTTACTTTATCACCTACAAATGTGTTTAACTTATCTAAATACATGATCAGTGTCTACCATGAAAATGTATTGTCTAAATGTATGAAATACCTGTTAATTCAACCATATACAAGTACAGAGTTGCTGGTTTTAGTATGCTCATGTTTGCCAAATTGTTACTACTTACTAAATGCACATTTAACGGCCATTTTACTGAATTGGACGATGATTTGCGACAGGTATTAGTAAGACGGGCCCTACCGGCACAGGACTTGCTGACAATGGTTGTTTTTCGACAGGTAGATTTTTCACAGGTGGGCGGGCAGGTATGGAGATCGTGGGAACAAAGGGAGACAGCTTTCTAACCACCTATTACCAGAGGAGGGGGCTTAAAGGGAATTTGGGCAAGTGTTGTCTTCAGGTTTCTTTCATGACATAGGTAAAATTTGCACCATGGGATTAAAATACATTATACCAAGGATGTTAAAAAGGAAAAAATAGTTTAACTTCCTTTATCAAACAATATATATACATGTTTGTATTCTGTTCAATGACCTGTATACATGTACTCAATAACTTCAAAGTAGCGCTAGTTCACCTTTATCCGTGGGGTAATTATCTCAGTCTGTTGTACTGTAAATCCATTTAAGTTTGCGGGGATTTAAGTTTGCGGTAGCGGGAAAAAGGACTTTTCGCGATGGTTTTAAGTTTGCAGTAGCACCATGCACTGTACTCTCTTACTGCCATAGAAAAATGTTCCCGGTGAGTTTGCCGTGAAGTGACCAACGCGTTAACATTTCTGCATTTACAGTATCTCAAAACGCCTGGTTACATACAGACACACAGATATATAGCAACAAAAACATAAACTCTGTGGCAAAACTAATAAATGTTACAGCAGCTCAAAAAACCCATTTGACTCAGGTGTGACATGACAGGTGAATAAACCTTTCCTTAATCACTGCATACTGCGCACCTGCAGCGCAGAAATTATGCATCAAATCGTAACTACCGTTCCCATGGCAACGAGACAGGCACGCCAACATTGCAGGTAATTTCCTCGTAATGATTGACAGGAACTGCAGATGACACAGCCCCTGATTAAAAGGTTTGAAACCATCACATTAATAATTAAATACCACCATCAGGTACAAGTAATTTCCTGTAAAAGCTGCTTTTATGTGGACTGTTCCAAATTTTTGAAGGGGTTAATGTCTTAATTAGCTACATTATGACCATATATAAATTGTAAAAAAAAATGACTATATATATATTGGGGCAAAATTATAAATGACAAAAAGTTGGACGGAATTTGGAAGAAAAAAAGACCTCCATCCACTTTCTTCTAAATCTAGACTTCTCAAAATATACCTGACAGGCGTAGCTTTTTTCTTTTCTTTTTTTCTTTTTACAATTTTCATATTGATCGTTTAATTTGAATAAAAATAAACGCAATCAGTGGACCATCCAGCAAATAAAACATATAAAATGTAAACAAATAAATGATCTACAATCTGACTACTAGAAGCTGCAAAGTTATTAGTGAAATAAAAAAATACTAATAATTTGCCCATCACCTTCTCTTTAGTTAAATTTTTGGACCAGTCCAAAATACTTTAGTACCCCATTGTCTATGACTTACCCTGCCATGTACACCTGAACACCCTGCATGCATGGTACCTCCCATTGTTGGGGTCAGGGGTCACGAAGATAGTAATCTATCTATTTATAGACCATTGTTTCTGGGCAAAACATGTGACGACACTACCTGTAACAGGTGGTGTCTGTATTGTATCTCTCTTTGAAGACTTTGTACTTTGTTTCCAATTCATTTAAAACATTGACCAACGCTAGATCTAATCAATACGGAGAGTTTTTCACATTGATGAATATGGTAGATAAAGCTGACTGCAAGCCTTCATGTCACCTATGATTTTTGTAACTTAGTATATAAATGTTGACAGATATTTAAGGTTGCCTTTGACTCTGACAGGCTTAAAATCCTTTTCAAAAAGCCCCCGCCCCCAACATCAAATTCTTAAAATTTTCTCAATGGTACAGTTTTCATATAATACATGCACTTTTTGCTGTGTCAATGATAATTTTTGTGGTGTCGAGATAATTCTAATTATTCCAAAAGGGAGGAAAGGGAAGTATAATGTACTTGGTATGTATCTGTATCTATGTAGCCGGTATAACAGCCCATAACACATCAGCTTAAATATGTAGCTACTTCTCAATAGATTGAAATGTCACATTCAGTTCAGAAGATTTTCCAAGAGGATTTTCACCTTACAGAAAGTTCATCCTTTGTCTACGCATGCACAGCAGCTAACATCATCCATTGTTGACGTGCTGAGCTTTCCACAATTCAGAGCTACTCCTCGTTTAGGTCTCCTGCACTGATTTCAAAGACATCAAAGACACTCAGCTAAGCCCACTAACCCCTCTGAGTGTCACTGACAGACTGTGAAGCCTAAGGTCTGAATCGACCCAGACACCACCAGGGCTATAGGGACAGATCTGGGTGTGGTTAAAAACATTCCAGCTATGGTACTCTGGTTCACAAGTGGATTTGCAAAGCACGTGCTTGAATTTTGGATAAGCTTTAAGTAACTGTACTAGGGATAAGTACAGGTAAAGGTGTCAAAGGCTCACAGATCGCAATGTTTCGAAGCGTAACGCTTTTTTTATTTTAAGGAAGTGTAACAGTGGGGTTCTAGCGCTGCCAAACTGACCACGCCAACAGCTCTTGAGCTTTTGGTGTTGTGGTTAGCACGTTGGATTTGTGATCTGGCTGCCCGGGTTCGGCGCGGGTTCGAATCCCGGGAGTCGGGGTGTTGTTTCTTTCTGTTCTTACTCGCCCCTCTGAATTTCTACAGAAGTTATGTTACATGCATTGCAGTGTTTCTTCCTGCACTTCTGAATGAGTCTTTTGTGTGCAAAGGTTTAATACTGAGCTCATACCCCAAGCTTCTTCACACCGGTTTTATATACACCTCCACATCTGATAGATATACAGGTAGAAGATCTGTCGCCAATGTCTAGAATTTATAACTTTTGTGTTCATACGAAGCATAAAGAAAGAAAGAGATTTTTCTTTAACCCTCTCAGCACGAGAAGCCACTATCGTGGCTTTCCCATAGGATGCGAGAAGCCACGATCGTGGCTTCAGGTTTAATTCCGGCGGGAAATTCAAACTGACTACTGTGAAATGGGAAATTTGGCAGAGTCTGCCAATCAGGATGCTTGTATCTTTGACCAACCAGAAGGGATGTAGCATTTGAGCCCTGTTTCTGAGGCCTCCAGCGTGTGTTTTGGCTTCAGTTTTCTACAGGTTTATTTAGTAAATTTAGCAGAAATGGAGACAATTTGGTGGATAATTTTGTTGGTGGCTTACAGGAGTGATGACAGGGAAATCCTTGAGGGACAGCAAGGCAAACACCCAGCTGTTTTTGTTGAGATCAAATGAGCTGATATCACCGTGTCTAATGAGTTCTACATGCATGCTTCCTTGTTGTTTTTCTTGGGCATGAGGAGGACCAGGTCAGGTCAGAAAGGTCACTGGTCTCAATTGACATTTTAGATACTCTGCTACCTGTTTCTCTACCCAAGTCATAAGTAATAGGATTTATTTGACTCCCTGATATGTGGAGAACATCCAGAAAAATAATTTGCCATTTAGCACAAGGCATATTCATTATTTCAATAGTACAACTACAGGTGTGGGGAGGGGGGCACAACTGTTTATTGGGGTGAACATTTGTTTATCAACACTGAACTTATTTGAAATCATGCTTTGATTTTTAGTTTTTGGTCATTCTAACAGCATACCAGCATTGTGTATGTATAATTGAGTATATCTACATAGTTTTATGATAAATGACACAAAAAACTCAGTCCCTAGCCAAATGTTTTCTTTTGTGAAGCTTTTTTTGGGAGTGTTGCAAGTGTGTTTTTGAGTGATTTCCATGACGATTGCTGTCCTCAGATTGATGGTATGATATTTATTTTGCTTGTTTTGGAAAGGCCATTCTGTGAGCTTTCCAGCAATATATAGTTTTCCTAGTCTACTCCTTACATAACAGCTGTAATAATGATACACAAAAAGTACTAATTGACACCTGTATAGACTGAAATTATATGTCGTATATGGTATACAGGAAAAAATTTTATGACGTGTTGAGAGGGTTAAGAAACTTCTAAAGTGGATGAAAAAACTCTTCCACCCCTCAAAAGTCATTTGGAACAGTCCCAACTTTCCTACATTTTAATCATTCTGTGATTTACTTCCACTTGTTGTATCGACTAATCTATCACGCGGAGCGCTTCCTTCTAAATCTCCCCTCATCTGTTAACCTCCCGACTTTGACAAACTACATTTGATCTCAATCTCTGCAAAGACTGATTGCCTGTGCGGAGATAGATTATGTTGGATGGCTCCGCTCAAGTTCAAGATTAAATAAATCAATCAGGACCGTCGCTCTGACCTTTAATCTGTTCCGTTGCCATGGGAACAGATGTTTGCGATATGAGGCGGATTACGGGAGCGTATCAAGTTGAAAATGGCTTTCTAACGAGATTAATTAGATGTCTGTAAGGCTACATCAGTCTTACCAGGAAAAACAAGTTACAACTCAAGCGCAAACTAATAGTATAAAACATTAACGCTAGTTTACCTTTATCCGTGGGGTTATATATATCCATCATTTTTAAAAACAAGGTATTAAGGCCATAAAGAGTGGTAACTGAGGCGTTTGGGGGTGTTTTTGGTGTCATGAAAATATCATGTTTGGATAATGCATGGGTCTTTAGTTTTCTTTAGGAAGTACCTTATTGCCTAAAGGTGATTTATGCAAATTAGCATGACGTCATGATGATGTCATAGAGAGCTATATGGCCACGCCCATTTGGGGAAAAAATGCCAGAAAGGTGTTTTGCCCCGCTTGTAATTCGACGATTGTTGTTGATACTTTACAGTAATGTATATAATGGTCATTTAAAAAGATCTGTGCGTGGATTTCGTCATGTCGTGTAATGCTGATTTTTTATGAATTTTTTTCCTCGAATTTTTATTACCCCTTATGCTACCAGCAATTGGGAGCACTAAATAGCACCCTTTCGAGGCGGCTGCGCGAGACATTCTACCTTACAGGGTATATTTCAAAATAAGATCCATTTTGACTAATTTTGATGAACAGTTTTTGGGGCGTGTCGCTCCGATAATCATATTGTGGTGGTAGTAGTGACACAATCCATTTTTATAGATCATAAAAAAATCAAAATGATATTTTGAGGTCAGATTTGTATTCGGCATGTGCTAAAACCTCCGTTTACCAAGTTTTGTTCTTGTATCTTCAAGGAGAGGGAAAATATGGTGTTTTTGCATATTTAATTAGCTGACTCATATTTTATTACCCCTGGAACTCAATTATTCAGGATTATCTATCATTTATGAATTAGATATGTAAATTTCATGGCCATAGTTAAATTCAGCATGTTACAAAACCCCAGTATACCAAGTTTTTTCCTTGTATCTTGTATGACTGTGGAGATATTGTAATCTTGCATATTTAATTAATTGACCCAGAGAAATTATGGTGTAATTTTTAGGCCGTTGATGGCCATAACTCTCTAACGGTATGTCCGATTTTTTCGCAATAAAAACCATTCTATTTCTTTCACTAAGACCTATCCAATGATGTCAAGTTTGAAAAGCTGTGAAGAGTTTGAAATTTTTGTGTAATTTGAGACAGCTACTTTGACCTTGAAATTTGGCCAACAAAAACAACATTTGATGGCAAAGTGTTCTATTTTTATAAAAATAGAAGTACCTATCTACTAACATTGATGGTTATTTTTCGGAAAGAAATCTTGCTCAGACATACCTCCTGGCTACCTTAAGGGGTAACAAGTTGACTGATGTGGGTTCAAACTACAGCATTTTGAAAATACTGCTGTTTGAAACCACAATCCATAGATTTGATATCCCGAAATTACATTTTTTTAAACAACGGATATAGGTTACCATACATTTAAAGGTGAACCAGCGTAACTAAAGTATTACATAACTGCACTTGATTTTTGTTTGAAAAACTCCTTTTGTTTTTAAGCAGACAGGTTTAAAAATTATTGGATATGCTTTGCCCTTTCCCAGGAAAGCTTCTACAAAGTTAAAGGCAAATGTAAAACAAAATTCCGCAGCCAGTCTTTTGCGCCAGCATGGCTCAGTATTACATAATACCCCACTCTAGAAGTAAACATACATGGAATAGCACTGGCAATGGCAGTGTGGGTTTACAATGTACACTATGCAGGTGTTTTGTGGGGGCAAAGCACTGGAATTTTAAGACATCTGAATGACAACTATTTATGTCTTTTAAAGACTATTGAATACACATTCAGTCCAACAAAAATACAACAACACACGCTTCCTGCCACGGCTAACTAGAGTGGAATGGGAGATATGAACAGCCAAATGTCTTCATGAAGTTGTCATACCCCCTGTAGTGTCCAGAACACCTGTAGTGTCCGTACCCCCTGTAGTGTCTGTGCCCCCTGTAGTGTCCGTAACACCTATAGTGTCCGAACCCCTTTGCTGTCCGTACCCCCTGTAGTGTCCTTATTCCATGTAGTTTCCGTACCCCCTGTAGTTTCCGTATCCCCTGTAGTTTCCGTACCCCCTGTAGTGTTCATACCCACTGTAATGTCAACATAAAATCTTTGCCATGCGCATTTTTACACACAGTCTTACCATAGACGGCATATTTTGTCTGGAAAATAGTTTAGAGGACATTCTTTCTGACAATGGCAAAGGTAAACATTTTTCAGAGGGCCGGACAATTGAACACTTTGGGCAAGCAGTGGCGAGTTCTCGGATCATTAGCAATGTTACAAGAAAGTATTCTACAAAGGAATTCCTCTTTGAAGCCTTTCCTTTTCTTATGACCAGCTTCTGCTCTATATGCACCTGTTGCATTGGTCCTAAATTATAACAATTTGTACTTTTGCATACTCTATTAGGTTAAAACAGTTGATGAGGAAAGGTAGAATATTATTATTGTTACAATATTACATGGTTTCAATGGTGACCACTCCACGGTTACGAGTTTCCAATGTATTAAAGTACTGACAGTAACTGAACCACAGGATTGTTTCAACTGCAAATACACCAAAAAGAAACTCTATTCCCCTTCAATCATATAAGTCCCCACAAAAATAGAAATCGATTTACAATATTTTGATAAGTTGATTTTTACCTAATTAATTTAAATCAGTTTTCCACAGTCTTCTTTCTTTTCATTAGCATGACATTTTACATTTTACAACTGGTGGGTCTTGGCAGAACGATTTTCCCCGCTACCAACAGTCTGTTATGTGTTCATTAGTAACCAACAACCAGGGAGACACAAAGGGTTCCAGCTGTGCCATCCCTCAAGGCAAACATGGTTACTGTAGACTCTTCAAAGGAAAAAGAAAGGTCCAAAAGGACCTAATAGCTATAGGCTCATGGTTGGCTATAGCAATTAAATTTGTTGGTTCAGATATGCTTAACTGGAAAATGTTGTGAATATAAAACTTGAGGAGCAGATTTATGCCTTACTGCACTCAATTTTATGGAGACTTCAAGTTCAATCGTATTCTCTTCAAGTTTCGTCAGAGATTATAGAACTCCCTTTCTCCCTCTGTACTGTCTACTTTTATGATGTTTTCTTTTCCAAGTAAAATGCCTCAGGCCTCCCCCCATAAAAAATTGAGGTGGCCTTAAGAAAATGTCTGTCAATTTTTTTCAGCTCAGTTAATTTTTGTTCTACATGTATCGATTTTCGCGTGACAATTTTGTCTCCTTTATTTCCGCACTTCAGTTCCGGCCAGTTAACACCCTAGAGCTTTGTGATTCAACCCAACAATACCTGCCCTATTTGCTTACAATAAATCAACAGATGTAAGTAAAGGCTTGGTAAAGGTTATATTCAAAGACTGACAGACGAGTATGACATTAGGATGAATGGCAACATTGTGTTGTGTAAAAAGAGCGGATTAAGAAGAATCCGTTGGATGAATCAGATGATGAATTATTGAGTAAGATGGTAAAATGATGGGATCTCACAATACAAGTCTCACGACACATCTCCATTCATTCCAATAAGTTCGTTAACACATCACGGCTTCCTTAGAGAGAATGCAGGTCATCCTTAAATGAAGGTGACGATGACCTTCAGGATGAAGCAAAGGTCATGGATGTCTCATATTACGAAGTGTCAGCTATGTACTTCGAGGCTGTGAGTTGCTATGAATCAGTTTTATTGATGTTGATATAACGCGTAATTGTCAAACCTATGTTCCAACATCCCTACATTTTGACATGAGGTTTAGACACAATTATTACTAATAATATTAGGGGGTGTATCAATCATTCTTGGTAATAAAAGTATAACCTCCTTGGTAATAATCATGCTATTCTAAAACTTATGAAGAAAACTAACAGTGGCATTGGGGGTTCTTTGTCTTGTCTTTTGAAAGTTATGTGACAAGTTACGTACAGTTGACGTTACACCCCCAGCCTAAACCTATCTACCTACCTACCTACCTAGTCACTCACTCTAACTCTAACATAAGGGTGACACGAAAGGGAATCAGAATATAAGGTTGTCCCAGTGCAAGTGACAGTTATATTTTGAAGAGACTGAACTTTCATGACAGTGAAAGCTGTCTGCCATAAGTAACAGCTGGGTATGGCATGTCTCCATATACCTCACTCACACCGGCTGGGCCCTGTACTGTAGTACAACAGGTGCACCTACCAATGGAAACCCTTGGGGGCTATAAAACAAACCCATTTCAACTCTAGCGTTTTATTTCAACTGTAGTGTTTTATGGACTTCTCAGTCACCATTTGTTTTTTGTTTTTCTTTAATATTTCTTTATCCATTTTTCAAAAAATAAACAACAGTAACACAGAGTAGTTATGAAAATTTAAAATGTAACAAAACATCATTCGTATTAGCTTAAGCTGCTTTTATTGTCTACTTTGCCCATAGGGCAGCTTTAGAAAGTTGGACTTGCCCAAAAACATGGATTGACAAGATTGATCAAGCCTAAATTCTAAAAGAAGAAAATGGTGTTTTGAAGACTCAGAATTTAGCAAAGAATGTTCATTTTTCCTGCCAAAAATCGCAAAAGACAAACCATCAAAACACAAGATTCTTCCCTGATCCTAAGAAGAGAAAAACAGCAAACAAGGCGTCGAGTGTCCCTTCTACTTTCTAGAAGAAACACATGTTTGCCTTCAAACTTACAAAGGATCTGCAAACAGAAAAAGCGTGCCTGATACTGTATTTTTCTAAGTACTTAAAAAGTTGTCATTCCCACTTAGGATGGCGTGGGGGGAACAATTAAGAGGAATGGGGCATAGCGCAGGGCTCAAAGTTGAGTGTCAAGTTACATGGCGTCACCTTATTCACCTGTCGTGACAATAGCAGTAATTAAGGTCAGAAAATGTTGTGGAACAAGAGAACTAAGGCTACTTAAGTTCTTTTCTGGTGTTACAAGTTGAATAGAAAGACCACCTGTTACGCCAGACTTGGCTTTGGTTTGTGAAAGACGTGCAGAAAGAATGTGCTACTATCCTGAATTACAATGTTGAAACCTCAGTCTATAATTTTGAATAGAAAGACCACCTGTTATGCCAGACTTTGGTTTGTGAAAGATGTGCTTAAAGAATGTGCTACCATACTGAATGTTGAAATCCCTGTCATTTAGCATGGGTGACATCTGCAATCAGTTACAAATAAAGAAGGAAAAAGCAAGGAGGTTTCGATAGAAACAACCTTGGAAAAACGTACTCTCCAAGAAGAGGTTTTGGTCTGAGTGCTAGTACTAAGTAGTACAGTGGCTGCAATTTCTTTTGTGGACGTAGGGAAACGAAAGAAATCGGGATCACTCAGACTACTAGCCCCCTGACCGAAACCTCTGCTTGGAAATAACAAAAACGTGGCTAGTTTGACAACTGTTTCAAGTGGTGGTGGGTTTTGGCATGACAAATATAAAACTGGCCAAATAAATGCCTTACTGACAAAAGAAGTGTCAGAGGCATGGAACACTAAACACCAATGCTACAGGTTAGTACTAAGGGCATGCAGAGATTTGCCAACAAAAACGTTAGCCTGGTATACAGCCGTATTATAGCTCCCGAGTCTGTCCTCTCCGCAAATACTTTTTGTAGAGGACAGAAGAGACTCAAAAGCCATAATACGGCTGGATACCAGGCTACAAGAACGTGTTAGGACGAACCGCACGACACACCACATAACAGCGGTAACATCTAACCTTATATTATCGTTATCCTCTCGCTTCTCTTGCAGCGACTACAGGTAACGCTCTTGATGCCCTCTGACCCCTCGCGGGGGATACCTTTGATCAGCTCGATGAGCTCCCTCTTCTCCAGCTCTGCCCGCTCCAGGTCCTGCCTCCGCTGCCGCTCCATCTCCATCAGGGACCGCATCTCCTGCATGATGCGGGTCACCTGGGATGGGAAGAGATGAGACAAACTGGTTCATTAGATTGTACCTCAGTAAGATAAGGTAACATCCGGCACAAAGTAGTTACTCAAGCAACTGGATATGATTTTGGAAACAGTCAGATATAACTGCTTTTTGGCATATCTTATTACCTAGATGTTTAACCTTCATCAAAGTAAGGTAATAAGAACACTCATAATTCAACTGCCAAGTGCCATAATACTGCCACATAGAAAAAAAAACATTGTTATAGAGGCCTTCTCAAAATTGTCTTCTCTCATATGATGGTATTATAGCACCCAGACGAGTCAAGAGAGTTGACGTTACATCGTTGTTACCTAAGAGCTACATTGCAATGCACTATGATACAGACAAGATCACCTGATACAGTTAATACAGTATGGCAAGGTGGTGTTCGTGAACCGACTAAAGTTGAGGAATCGGAGTTTCATTAACCTGTCCTTTCAAGTCGTCGACCTCTGCCTGTAGCAAGCCCTCCCGCTGAACCATGTGGCGGCGCTGCGAGTCCAAGCGCGACTCCATCTCTCTCCGCTGGTCTTCCAGCTTACAGATCATCTCCGCGCGGAGAAGCTCGACCTCCGTTCGGAGCTCTGCGATGCAGTTGTGTTCGGCATCATCGTGATTCAGTATCTGCATGCCGCATCCGCGCGGACACTCCTTACAACGGAAGTCGCAAACGTTGAGGTGCACGTCGAGGTTTCGCCGCTCCACGATCGTCGAGCAGCCCATGTTCGGGCAGCAGACGGTCACGAACCCGCACTCCCGCTCGTGTTTTGAGATGTTTTCTAGTTCGCACACGACGGTACAGCCGTGCTGGGCATTAATACAGCGGATCTGTAACCTGTCCAAATCGTTCTTCATGTAGCGGAAAAGCGGCCGTAGCTGCGTGATGTTCAGGGGCTGTCGGTCTTCTGGGCAGATCCGGTCGTGAACGAGCCAGCCGTGGATGCACGTGGAGCAGTAGGCGTGCTCGCAAGGCGCTTGGAGAGGGTCTTCCAACACGTCCCGGCAAACGCAGCACAGAAGCCCCTCGTTCACAGTCCCGACGAATCTCTCGATGTCAAACCCCATGGTAGTGTCTTACGCCGAAGGGCGGTTACACAGATACAGACGTTCCCGTATCTACCTGTTGTAATATTTTGAAGCGGGAGCGACTTATGTGCGTGATGTAGGGCAGCAGTCAACTTTAGCAGCTCTTCACTCGGGTTCTGCCGGCTAATAGAGATACAGAATCGGATACAGTTGTTGATCAACCCTCCCTGTTGTACTCTTCTGTAGCAGGAGCGACTTATGCGGGAGAAGTAGGGCACCAGTCGACCTTAGCAGCTCTTCACCAGTTCTATGGGAAAACAAACACAAAGAGTTAATCCCTGAATAATAGCAGCAGGTCGATTAATACCAGGCTTGAAGACTCCTAGCTCACTGCCTGGCAAAGTTATTATAGTAGTAGTAATGGTTTATTGAACAAGAACATATCGCATACATTCGCAGCCTAACGGCTGAATTGCAGTTGCAATAGCACAATAAAACAAACGCATTCGGTCAATGCCCAACAAGGCAAATCATTAAAATAGAAGTACTTGTAAAATCAGTTAGGTACGAATATAAATATTTACATGATATCGACCAGCGAATATCATAAACGAAAATTAGCGGCGTACAATACTGGCAGGATTAAGGCATGGGGGCATTGCAGTTGAGTAGACGGACCATGTACGGAATGGCACTAGACCTATAGCGTTCAGTTCTGCACTTGGGAATGTCCAGTTTGTTGGCAGAGCGGGTTTGTCGACAACTGACGCTCTTTCTTGTGGGTGGTAGGAAGTGGCGGAATTGATCGGAGACTAAGAGAGATTGTGCAAACCGAAGAGTCAGATTCGAACGCCTGGAGTGGAGTGATGGAAGGCCAAGCTGTGTACATGCATCTCGGTAGCTGGTGTAGTCGCGTCCCATGATGATACGTACCGCTCTGCGCTGGATACGTTCGATCTTGTTACTCTGCTGTGTGGTTAACCCTGGGTGCCAAACAGGGGCTGAGTACTCAGTAACTGGGCGAATGTAGGAAGTGTACACAGCAACAAGGTCTTCTTTCGAAATGTGGAAATGTTTCAGTCTGCGCAGTAAGAACAGGCGTTGACTTGCCTTACTGTATGTGTGGTCGACGTGCGCGTTCCATCTGAGGTCAGACTGTAGGTAGAGACCGAGTATTCTCATGACTCTTACTTCCACTAGAGAAATTTCGTTGATCTTGAGCGGGGGAGGAGGGCGTGGAGTCATGCTGAATTGGACATGGAGAACCTTACATTTACCCGGATGGAGCACCATCTGGCTTTCCTGGGACCATGTGGTCAGGTCAGTTAAGTCCTGTTGGATACTCGGAGGTTGTGATGACGAGTTTCTAATTTCCAGCAAGTTCAAGTCATCCACAAACTTCCATCTCTTGGACAGGGCTTGTCGTGCTGCACTGTTTATATAAACAATGAATATGATGGGGCCAAGAATTGTTCCTTGCGGCAGACCACAGGTTACAGAAACAGATTCAGAAAGGGCACCGTGGTAACGGACCACCTGTTGCCTGTTCGTGAGGAAATCTGAAATCCATTTGACGAGAGATGGCCGTAATCCCAACTCAGTCAGTCGGCGAATAGCTAAGGTGTGACTCACACGGTCGAAGGCTTTACTGTAATCCGTGGACACCAGGGAGCTCAGGGTACCAGGTCTGTCAGAGGCCTTGAACAAGTCGTTCGTAAGGTCTAACAGACAATGGGTGGTGGATCGACCCTTCAGGCAGCCGAATTGCTGGGGGTCGATTTCAGATTTAATGTCCGACAATACCCATTGACTGATGAAGCTTTCGGCAACTTTGCCTAACAAAGACGTCAGAGAAATAGGTCGCAGTTCTTTGACCGAGGGAGGTTTCGTCTTAGGCACCGGGACCACAACGGCGCGTTTCCACTCTTCAGGTACGGTACCCTGATGGAGGGAGGCGTTCAGGATATCTGCCAGAGGCGCGCTCAGTTCACATGCAAATTCTTTGATAAGTTTCCCTGGGATCCCATCAGGCCCTGCGGCCTTTCTCGTCTTCACTTTCAAAAGTCTGTCGTAAACCTCCCATGGTTCAACCGATGGTGCTGGGAGTGACGGTAGTCAAGTTACTCTATGGGAAGGCTATGGGAAGGCTTTGCAGACCTGAACTCATGTACACAATATTAAAAGTTCTCCTTCTGTGCACTATCCTTCGTAGAATCCTTTCCGAAAAGCAATGCTACCTTGTTGTAACATATGTGACATTCCAGGTCAATTGTGTATACCTGGCTAAATAAATAAAATGAAAATGAATGAAATGAAATGTTAAGAAATAATACCAGGGTTCTCATAGCTGCCTGACAAAGTTGCTCTCTTGAAATTCTTAAAAGCAATGCTAACTTGTGGTACACATGTAGCATAGGTGACATTCCAAGTCATAATATGACCTGGCCTCCCCTACCTGCCTAGCTAGCAGAGACGCACTGTCAAAATTACTCAAGATCCTTCAAAGCTTCATAGAATACTTTCTAAAAAGCTTGGTATCTTGTTCTAGCATAGGTGACATTCCGTACTAAACCTTACGAGGTCATGACATTCTTGCACTGAAAGGAATCTGAAGGCCAAAACCTCCAGGAAAGCATTATTGAGTTAGTGTCATCACGGTCGACTTGCCACCGCGTACTGAGCTATGCGCCGCCACAAAGTTGCTAAGTCTGGACCTTGGCAAGAAGAATGCGAGGATTTGGCGGCATGGCATTTCGTCACCAGAAAAACGCTTCCCGTCCATTGTAACTGACGGCTGAGAAGTTTCCACCCCATGAGTCGCATTGACAGACACAGATTTAAGGTTAGCCATGCTTTTCTGCAATGTGCAAACGAAAGACTCTTTAGGACTTGAATGGAGGTAATATAATGGTCCTTCTCTTTCTTTTGTTGTACGTTTTCACTTTTCGTGCTGCCTTCCCTCTTTGTAATGGTTTGTCGCTATCGTTTCAAGTTGCAATTATTAGAAAGATTCTCTCTCAAATAATTACCATTTCTATAGGATAACATACAAGCATACAAGTACATGTGTACTACATCGCAGCTAGGACACCTTTATTGTTATATATCATTAATAGCTATATATTTGCACTTGCAGAGTGTAAGTGCAATCAATATTTAAGTTGCCAAATCAACTTATTAAAGTCTGTTTTTTTTTTAGCCAGGCTCCTGTTGTGTCATTAAGGTTTCAATCATGCACCTCTTAGGATGGTCTACTGACAAAGCGTAGGTAAGTAAACAAATGCACAGGTGCATAATACATAATTCATTAGCTACTTACAGTACATTGCATTAGTCTATTTTCAGAGGGGAGACTGACAAATATAATCAATTATAACTATTTAAAAAATGGTGAAACAAGTTGCTAGGGGGCCCAAAATCTAATTATTTTGAGGTCCGATCAGGACCTACCCACATACCAAACATCAAGACAACCCATCCAGGCCTTCTCAAGCTAACAGAGGGAAGAACACGACACGGACACTAAAAACATTTTTACGGAAGTAGCAATAGACGAAACAACATTTTCTGAAAGAACCAAACAGAAAGCAAAAACATATAAAGAGATTGATACCTGTGGAGGTGCAATGGACCAATTAGGCTTAGATCACATTTCCAAACTGGGGCCCGGCCGGGCAGCTTTCGGGAGCAATAAGAATGATACAAAAGACATCAAAAACACAAAATGTCAAAATAAGATTCATGGACATAATATGTGCATATTTCTAGGTATATATTTTGATTTTTCTTTTCTTAACATCCCGTCCGGGCCCCGGTTTGGAAATGTGACCTAAGCCTTAACAAGGAAGACATGAGAGCAAATTACGAGAATGTCCTCCAAAGTTTCCCACCACCAATTACCAACCAATCACCTGCCCAGGACAGGACAGTCCCTGGTGTTATCTCGTGTTACGCCGAATGGCAGTTATACCGGCTATATAGATACAGATACAGAATTATAACTTGATGAAAAAAATGATAAAACAAGCTGCTATGGGGGAACAAAATCGAATCATTTTGAGGTCCTATCAAGACCCACCCACAAACAAAACATCAGACAATCCACCTTACTTTTGGCCTTCTAGAGTCAGAAGGACAGTGACACACATGAACACTAAAACATTTTTCTCAGAGGTTACCGTAGCAATAGCATAAATAACATTTTATGTAAGAACAAAACAGAAAGCAAAAGCATATTGATGTCTTTGAAGGTGCAATGGACCAATCAACAAGGGAGACATGTGAGCAAATTAAGGCCCAATCTACATACACACAGTTTTTACCGATATCTGTGGAGATGTCGGGAGGGATCTAGAACGTAGGGGGCTGGACACCCATGGCGCTTGCAGTCATAAACATATAGCGCGATTTTCCAAATGGCGTTATATGCTAATGAGCCTTCCCGAAGTCGGGAAGCATTTACACGCGCGCGAAGCTGTCGGGGACCCCTGCTAAGCTATCGGTAAGGTATCGTACGAATGGTCCAGACCTTTCGGGAGAAATTTTCCAGATATCGTAATGGCGATATAGTAGTTCTATCTAGACGATGAAAAAAAGCTCTCGCCGATATCGGGAAAAACTGTGTGTAGATTGTGCCTTAGAGAATGTCCTCCAAAGTTTCCCACCACCAATTACCGTCCAATCACCTGCCCAGGACAGGACAGTCCCTGGTGTTATCTCGTAACCTGATCTGCCGATGTAATCATCATGAGGGGTGGTACAGCTACAGTAGGGGGGATCATTATTGTTCTCTGGGGGAGGGGTAAAGATGGTTAAAGGACTTAGGTTGTGCTAATTGAAACAGGAATACTCAAAATGTTGGAAAAAGGAAAACAGCTCATATTGACAAAATGTGAGTAATAAATTATTTAACAAACCAATAAAAAAGGAACCACACCTTTCACGTCACAAAATTCATGTAGTAATTGTGCTAATTGAAACAGGAATACTCAAAATGTTGGAAACAGTGAAACAGCTCATATTGACAAAACTTGAGTGATAAATTATTCAACAAAGCAATAAAAAAGGAACCACACCTTTCACATCACAAAATAGTTGTTATCTGTAAACTAGCGACGCGTAGGTCAGCAAGTTTCCTGTCTGTTTCAGTAGCAGGGTAATTTTACAGGGAGGATTTGCTAGCCCTTCCCCCTTAATCTGCTCGAGGTACCAGGTTACCTGCTCTAACATGGGACCCCCATTTTACGACCCTTCCCAAAGACAGGTGCAGCCCCAACCAAAATGCCCTACCCAGGATTGAACCAGAATTTAACGCTCGTTCACCTTTATCTGAAGCATAACCTTTATCCGTTCTTTTAAAGAACGATGTATTTAGGGGTATTATGTCAGCAGATGGTGGTCTGAAACTGCAATAATTTGAAATATCACAATTTGAAACTAACGTCCATCAACTTGATATCCCTGGATACCCTGTTTAGCAACACAACGGATATAGGTTACCCCGCGGATAAAGGTGAACGAACATTACCAACTAATGTGAAACCAGGGGCTGAAAGGTGAGACTACCAGTTGACCTACAGGGACACCCCTCACAGTACACGTAATGATCCACCCCCAGTGTTGAGTAGACATCTGACATCAATGTAATTACCAGACTTTCCCCCCCACCTGTAATTTGTCTAATGACAGATAATCACACCAGCAGATGGGCTGACGTGATCACTCAGAGGTCAGCACAATTATGCGCACCTTGGAGATGATACTGTCACTGGAAAATACACTGTAATTGTTGGAATTTTCATGGTCGTTTGTAATTTTCAATTTACCCCCCCCCCCCAACATTATAGAAAATGTACCTGTCTGTCGTTGCATTATGGTACAATTTGTGACTATAACAATATTGCGAAAACACTCTCTCTACCACGAAATTCGATCACCGCGAACTTAAAGCTAATTACGGTACTTACCGGTAATATATGCTGATTCAGACTATAATTTGGATTTGTAGGACAGAAAGGATCAAAAGCCCTGCACTTAACTGTTTGTCCCCTTTCCTAGGTTAAGGTTTCATCACCTTATGTGTTTTCTGTATGTGTGCATGAGTTTGCATGTATGTGTGTGTATATATGTGTGTGTTTGTGTGCCTGTGTGTGTCTGTATGTATGTGCATATTGTGTGTGTGTGTGTGTTTGTTTGTGTGTGTTTATGTGTGTGTGCATGTGTGTGAGTCTTTGTCTGTCTGTATGTCTGTTTGTTGGATAGCATAACTAGAGCTTCAGATAGACAATGATACACATGTATGACAATGAAACATTCAATAATGGACCCCCTAGCAGTTTTTTAAGATACTGCAGTTTAACCTTCCGTTTTAATACCTTTCCTGAGTTTTCTTTGACAATATGTCATGGTACAAACAGTTGTCTAACAGAGATTACACAATTGCTACACACAGCAAGAAGGTCCCATGACCCAAGGCTCATCTGGCAGACAAAGGTAAGGGACCGTACGGCATTTAGCGAGGGGGGAGGGCCGGTCGCCAGGGGGGGGAGGGCCAAGCAAAAAAATATTTTGCCAGGGGGAGGGCCTAGCAAATTTTTTTTTAATTGGGGGGAGGGCCAAGCAAAAAAAAAATAGCTTGGTCTGCCAGCAAAATATGTCCCTTAAAATCCAAGAAACGGCGTTTCAGAGGGTCAAGATTTCAAAATTTTTCTGGACCTCTGCAAGGGATCGCCCGAGGTTGGCGCTCGGGATACAGTGAAAATGCGAAAGGGAGGGGGTGGGGCTTATGCATGACGCCCTCGAAAACCTTCTTCACGCACAGAAATGTTATTAAACTCTAGATTAGTCTGCCAGCAAAATTTACCCCTGTCTTATTGCCCTCAAAATGTAAGAAATGGCGTTTCAGAGCTCGAGGGTAAATATTTGCAAATTTCCCTGGTTTCCTTTTGACGTGACCGGCCTCGCACCTTTGATGACCGACATCGTGATAATGTGTTTGGGGGGGATTTAATTTTGTATTTCTAAATTGAAATGCTATTAAAGTTAGCTTTGTTTGTCAGCAAAATATCTCCTCAAACTGAAGGAAATAGCTTTTAAGAGGGTCAAGATTTCAAAATTCTCCCGGACCTACCTTGCGATTCTTCATGCCTTTGGCGCCGAACATGGTGTTCGGAACGTCGTTCTCAAAAACTTGAAACCCTCGTATTTTTTTTAGAAATGTCATCTAACCAGCAAATTTTCCCATAAAAAAGCAATGCAGGAAATCGTGGCAAAAAAAGCGTGGCATTTCTAAAAGATCTCCTGCAAGTCTGCGGTCTCACGCCCGCCGGCGGCTAGAGAGAGGCGACCGGTCTTACCCCGCCGTGGGAAAATCAGCGTCACGCGTCGGCGCCCCCCTCCCCACTACAGTTTTGGAAGTCGAATCGTGCTGTCGTTTTGGTTTTCATTTTTTCCCCCGATTTCTGTAAGTTATTACCACAACAGAACCAAGAAAAAGTCCAAAATATATGTAAATTGAAAATAGTTTCCGTCAAGCCGCTCAGGCCCGCGAGCTTGCAATACGTAAATTTAGGGAGCGGGGCGCGCGCCGCTTCGTGGCGCAAATCTACTAGAAATCCAGGTACAAATGCTTTTTAGGTGTTGTTTTAATATCAAAACAATGAAATAGCTTCTATAAAGCAAATATTTATGCCTCTATGAAGCAGATATTTATCCCTCTATTTAGCAGATATTTTGAGCCATTCTGTTTTCCTTTTTTTACTAGGGGTGGGAGATCTGCTTCTCGATGAAAATCATGAAAAAGTATGCGGGAGCGCAGTGTTTTATTGGCGTCTTGAATATTTTTTTCAAAGTTGATAGGAGGGGGGAGGGCCAAGCAAAAATATTTTGTCTTGGGGGGAGGGCCTAGCAAAAAAAAATTTACCTGGGGGGAGGGCCATGCAAAATTTTTTTGACCCGACCCTCTGGCGACCGGCCCTCCCCCCTCACTAAACGCCGTACGGTCCCTAACCAACTAGTAGCAGCATAATAAACATCCTTTCAGCACAGTCATTTCCCAACAATTTGCTTTTGTTTTGACAACATGTACTGCTTTGAAAAAATCTTGCCATTCTGTGACCATCACGTTTTGAACAACTAATGACTTTGTAGCACAAGAAACATCCGCTCAGCGTAATGTCAGTTCCCAACAATTCATATAATATCGTACTGTTTTGACAACAAGCAATGCTTTTAAAAAAACTGCCATTTCGTGACCATTTCGAGACTGTAAACTTGACATTGAATGAAATATTGACCCTCTTCCACCTGTAGGCTTTGTATATTCAGTAAGTCTATGGTGCATGGCTAAAATGTAAATTAACACCAATACATCAGTCTTCGTCAATGTTACTTACAGGTAAAAAATCATAAAAATTCACTTCATCCTTTCTCGACGTATCCTGCTCAAAGTCTGAAACTTAAATAAAGCTACCTGCAGTTCTATGGAAAGCTGCTAGAAGGCCCAAACTTATGTCACTTCCTCCCAACCGTAAGAGCTATCTGTCAATCAAAAATTCTGACCATAGCTTGTCCAGAACATAATATATTGAAACCAGCAGTTCCACTGCAGTACCATACTATGCAACTTGGTGGCCAAAAATCTAGGCATTTTTGAGTCGTCGGGGTCACAGACATACGGACTTACAGACACACAAAGCAGCTGACAAAAACATAACCTTCTTGGTAAAGGTAAATATTGCCAGAGAGAAGGTTAAACGAGGCCACAGGTGTCCCTAGAAAACAGGTAATGGGATGTTTGATGTAGCTAATCTTCGTTCATCCCAGAAGGCCTTAAATACTGGTCCACTGGGACTGATCCCATTGCACAAACATAAGGTTTTCATATCAGCTATATCTGATACTGATACAGACACCACTTTTTCTGGCTTCATTAGTTACATCAATACATGTTGCCTGGGTACCATCCTCTTACGATTACTACCTGGGCTCTTTACAGTTGATTGTTACCTGGTCCCCTAATTAATTACACTCACTGCCATCTTCATGGCAGCGTG
Organism: Branchiostoma floridae; assembly: GCF_000003815.2. Classification (NCBI taxonomy): domain Eukaryota; kingdom Metazoa; phylum Chordata; class Leptocardii; order Amphioxiformes; family Branchiostomatidae; genus Branchiostoma; species Branchiostoma floridae. The sequence continues at coordinate 1,901,482 of NC_049984.1, forward strand.
TATAAGGAGCCCAGGTAGTAATTGGAAGGTAGTTATTACAATACATGTACATTGTGTAGATGTTGGCAGGAAAGGAGTTGAAATACAAAGGTAGGAGACTTTGTGGGCTGGAGAAGCTACTTACAGAAGCAGGTGGTAAGGTAAGGGTGAAAAAGGAGATTATTCATTGTCTAAACTGATTGATACAGGAGTCTAATTTGAATGAAGTTGCTTTTTAGGGGAGGTGAATTTAACGCCAGTTCACTTTTATCCATTGGGTAACCTATATCTGTTGCTTTTAAAAACAGGGTATTTGGGGATATCACGTCGGCAGACGTTGGTTTCAAATTGCAATATTTTTAGTATATTGCAACCATCGGCTTGTGCCTAAATACTGTTTTGCAAAACAACGGATATAGGTTACCCAAGGGATAAACTTTAAGGTGAACTAGGGTTAGAGTTGGAAAATACTTTGCCAGGATATCTCTGTTAAAAATCAATGCATCGATGAATGGATACTAACAAATATTTGTCATATCCCCTGCGGATGACTTATGCACCTATAAAATTGATTCTAATGATTTTCTGGTGGGAAAGCCTCTGTTTGGATCGAAACATGGACCATGACCTGAACTGTTGTATAACATATATCGTGATGGCCTTGATATCCTAACAACTGATCAGATATCAATACGAGCACATTTTAGAGGGTCTATATCATATGCTCTTTTCCGTCAGGTGTAGGCAGCCTATTATGATTTTTCCGTATTTCGTAGGGAAAGTTCTGACTCTTAGTCACAAAATTTTGAGTGAGGTGACCAAATGCTGTGTACTTTCCTTCCTTTTTTTTATTTTAGTGTGTGGTCTTCTAAATTGCGTTGTCAGGACTCATGACCCCCCCCCCCCCATGCAGACCCTTGTGTTTTGCTTAAGTTTTGCTTCATTTGCCATAAAACTCAAAACCTCATACCCCCTCTCTACTTCCTTATTCTGACCAACCCTTGTACATGTAACGTTAAAGCCTAAAGTGGACGCCACTCCAGCCTTAATTGGGACAGGAGTCCCTGGTTCGAGTCCCGGCAGCGTTTCAGGAATGTGTACACACCTGTCTCCACTCCGTCCCTCCGACTGTTTAATAATGTCACATACAAACAATGGGGGTTCAACATATGACTCCCTGTTGTTGGCCCCGCCATTCAACCTTCGCACTTTGTCATGCTAAGCGAGAAACAAACTTCTGTCAACATGGACTTGATGACCGAAGTGTACACAATCACACGCTGCTGTAAAATTACACTGTAGAATTTGTGCCCGTTTTTCATAATGACAGGAAATGATCTTCGAATCACAGTCAGGTAATGTTGCTAGATTGCAACATAAGTGTTGAGTAAATATCTAAATTCTTTTTCAGATCTTTTGTTTACCAAAATGTGACAAGACCAAACAATTGGCGATTGTTTTTCAAACAAGGTGATATTTCGTAAACTCCTGTCATTAATGTTAACTGTATTGCAGCATACTTAGATTGCTAAGCCATAAAATGTTTTAAGAAGTTTAGGGATCAATTCTAGAATTTATGATCTTACTTTTAAGAGGTTGAACATTTAATGTCTCTTTTTTTAAAGAAAATTCCTTTTAACAAAGTTTCTGAATCTGACTCACATGACCAGTGAACTGGCAAACTGTCCCATGGCACAAAACACCACTTTGAGTTTGAAGCTTCCTACTTCAAGTTCAAGTTGACATGTATAACAAGCTGTGTAACGAACTCAATGGTTCATGCTTTCACGCACCAAGGCGTAAGCCAACTATTCTCAAGAAATGGGGCGGGTTCTTTAACGTGCTCAAGGCGTGGTCAAGACTCCTTAAACAGCGTTTACAATGTTTGCGACGCTTTTAAGTAGAATGCCTTTATGTACTGCAGTGTGCTGTAGTTATGTGCGCACGTCCTCAATATCTAGCTTAACCTATTAAACAGATAAGCGGAGAGTGGGTACATGGTCTACCATGGCAGCCAGGGATTTTAAATTACTGCAGTCCATCATTACGGAGATAGCAACACTGTAAAAAAAGATTACCACTCTATTTCCCCTAGATAAAGAAGAATGCCTGAATGACACCTGAAACTACAAAGTACAGATGTGTTGTGGTCCTCACATCGCTAGGCACTGACCAAGTATTCCCCTCTCCAAGCTTTAATCCGAGACTTACCGGCCGCGGATTCGATACAGAGTGGCGATACGTCGGCTACACAGCGCAGATGCCAAGGTTGCTACAATTCCTCGGCAATCAAGCGTAAATGCCAGTGTGGGTTTTGGCAATCAAAAGCTGAGGGCGGGCATATGGCGGGCAATAAATATGTTGCACTGAACAGCAGGTCTGGTTATAACTGCCACAATAAAAACTGCTACATTGCAGCCTCGGTAACCTAGCAACAGAGTGATGACTCTACGGAAACATGTTCCAGAACGGAACCAGAACAAGGGCCTGTCACAACAAACAAATTGGGCTTCTAATATGGCATGAAGGGAAGTAAAATAGCTTGCTGAGTTTTGAGTATGAGAACTAACACATGGCATGCTGTAAAAGGCATTGTGGCCAACAGTTTAAATAAGGATCTATTTAGTGGTAATATCACTCAGGAAAGAAAGGTAACTTTTGTTAGCAATTTTTTTTTTACAATCAAAAGACTGTCAGCTTATAAAAGTAAACAGACTTTATTTGATTTTCTGTTGGGGAAGGGAATTTTATGACCCCTAAACTACACAACAAATACTTGTGTACACTTGTACTCATAGTGTGTATTTTAATTGCAAAAATTGTGTCAAATCTTGTAGTTGTACACCATTGTCACTTCTTACTACTTAGTATTCATGTCTAGAATTGTTCGACAACTGCAACTACGGGCACACAAAATTTACCCTTTGACTCCAAAACCTGTATACAGATTTGTTTTGGCCCATGACTGTGGCATGCCTAGAGAAACCTACACCAACCATTGACACTGACAACACAAGATTGACGCTCTCTCTTCACAAATTCTATTGGCCCATAAATGGCTACTTAAATATGCAGAGAAAATGATACATCATTTGATAAATACAAGATGTCTGGAGTGGAAATTGATACAGATGTTACCCACCCAGCTGTAACAATGGGGTCAGGACTCTGTGGCTAAACAGGCCCTCTGTGTCACTTGTATTTGGCCAGCTTTCAGCACTCGAGAGCCTCTTCATATTTGTGTTGAATAAACGTTCGTAAGTCCTACCGCTGGCTTTCATTTGTGTGTTTGTGACAAAGGTAAATACTTGAGAACTGATTCGGCGATCCAAACACAACAGGGTAGGCCTTGTTTCTTTGTGTTGTTACTTTCGGTTGAATTTTCGTCAAGGAGGTTTTATTACTTGATCAGTTGATGTTTTGACTTTGACTTCGAGAGAACACTTTGTGAAGCTTGATTTTGTGATGATAATTGATTCGGTGATCCAAACACAAGATAGAGAATGGCACAGTTTCTTTTTCAACCTCCTTGGTTTCTTTGTGTTGTTTATGCTTTCACTAAGTTTCAGTGGAATTTTCGTCAAGAAGGTTTTGATCATGATGTTTTGACTTTGACTTTAAGAGAATGCAGCTTGAGTCTGTGATTTGAGGCCTTGAGTGACTTTTGTTGTGTCGGCTTAACCAAGGAGGTCTTTCAACCTCCTTGGCTTAACAAGCCAAGAGACGGTTCGCTGGTCATCAAATGCAAGGGCGGAGAAGTTAACACAAAGGGGCACTGCTTTTTGATAGACTTCACGAAGGATAAGCACTCGGCTGTTCTTAAGAGCTTGTTTTGTTGTCACGCTTTGCCGAACACGCTCGTTTAAAAAAAAAAGAAGACTTACTTGTGACCTCAAGCATTTGCGACAACACGGCTCAGAAATTATGGACCTCACGTAGGTAAACAAAGGAGGGTAATGCCACGGTATTTTAGCGAGGACGAACTCATAATAACCTAACACCTTACTAGATAGAGGCAGAAACACTCTAATTGCTACCAGCCTTGCATTAAATGCTGGATTAAAATGGGGCAGAGTTTCAGTTCGAAATTCATGGCCCCTGTTCACATAACACATATGATCGTAAATATCTTACGTTCTACGTACAGTTGTAATGTTTGTACGAACTATAACCTTAACATTCATACAGGGTGCTCTTAAAAGGCTGCTTTGTTTGGAGTTTCTTGTAACATTTTGAGCGCAATGTTTACATTTGTTTTCCCCGGGTGGTTACAAGAAAAACGGGCGGGAGACCCAGAGGGGATCCCCCGTCAGCGATGTATCAAATAACTCGCCACGGCGAGTTTCCGTGAATGGCTACATATTTGCTCCACACGCCAGCTGTCAACAAGTTCGCCACATCGGGGAGAAAGATGCAACATTTGTGGCGACTGTGGAATGTGTAAGAAGAGTCCAAACCTACCTTGTGGATCTTGGCGGGCTTCCTGGCTCCAGTGAACAGTTGTGGATGCCCCCGGGATAGCTCGACTTTCTCTAAAAACAGAGGCGGGGTCCTAGGCTCGCTGTCCGGTCACAGCGCATGCCCCCCTCTATATAGCCGCACCAGCTGGTACCCACGTGGTCCACTCCCGCCAGATATGCAAATACGGTGAGGGTGATACCACTACAAACAATGGTGGTGATGAAGGGGTGTAAAGTAGTTAATCAAATATGTATATAAAGCAGACAATTCTAAGAGATTACACAGTTTGCAAATATTTCCTACTAGATTATCCGGAAAATAATGAAATATAATTACAAAGGTCCTTATGAAAAATAGAATAACAACAAAAACAACGGCAACAAAAACTCCAACAACATCTCACCCCTCTGAAAAAGTGATATTCAAAGTTGGTACAGTCCAAAAGAGATCTGGGTTCCTGGAAATTAATTGGGTGTGAAAAAAATAAGATCGTCCCTAAAATTAGAACAAATCACTGATCAAAACAAAGGGAATTATTTACGTAACCCTTGGAAACGGGGACACGAGTGGGCAAAATCAAAAGTGATGACGTAAAAGGGGCGCTTCCCTTGTGGTTCTTACTCCCCTGGGGCATTTGGACATCCTGTTTTATCAATTAACAGTTATTCTGACGTAGTATCGTCTTGAAGAATCTTAAAGAAAGATTTGCCAAGTCATAAGCATTGACGTAACATCTCAGTACTCTCAGACTGGTCAGAGCAGCGTCAGAGGTTAGGCTCCGGCTGTTGTTTTGTTTTTGTGTGTGTGTGTGTGTGTGTTTTTTACGCTTATAGGTGTTTTATCGGGCTTTCTATTTTGTACTGAAACAAAATAGGAAGCTCGATAAAAACGCATGAAACTGAAAGCGTGAAAAAGCAGCCGGAGCCTAACCTCTGCTTGGAGAGTAACATGCTAGCCCTCGTGCACTCTTCTCTGCAACGGAATACATAAAAATGTCCGGTATTTTTATCCTCCAACGTTGATCAAATAAAGCGGTGCAAAATCACATCATCTTTCAGCTTTTCCCCCACATAACCGCTTTTCCGGTCTGATGTTTATAACAGATGCGCCTTGCAGGTCACTCGCGGTGGTTTTAGGGTTACTTTTATCAAATGAAGGAAAGAAAATCCCATTTTGTTTTTGAGTCAGAACTCAGGCAAAGCTTATAACTAGATTTTCTGTATCTATGTAGCCGGTATAACCACCTTTCAGCGTAACACACCAGTTTTATAGTAGGCAATCTTCACATAGACTCTACCAGGCTCCACAGGTAGCTAAAAAATAGTAGACATTTGTCAAATAGACAGGTAACATGTCAGACGAGTTAGCTGACAGAGGAGAACAGTTTTTCCCTAGCTCCTACATTTTTCTCCTCGATCGGTAAGCTCTGGCAAGTTATCTGTCTAATTGGCCAATTCCGACCATTTTTCCAACCCGCTAGAGGCTAATCTTTACAAAGGAAATTAATTTAATAACGCAAAACCTCGTCCAATAAATTGTCATATCCCTAAACGGTTAACGTTTAATATAATGTACTAGAATGTTTTCTGTGTTTTTTGCACCGAAGTAAGAGAGAAGTTAAGTGTTCCGAAGGGTTTGTGATTTCTGTGAATAAAGCAGGACGACAGCTGCTTATTTTGAAGAGGTACTTGAAACGTTGCGGTTGTTTGGGGACCACTTTCTACAAGGCGTCAGGAAAGCACGCATGACGTTACCGGAATATTGGCAGACGAAAAGAGGGAAAAGATAGACTGTACAAATAAACAAGAAACCACGTTATGGCATACGAGGGAAGTCCGATACCTCTGAGAGGTTTCCCTTTCAAAGCAGGATGTTGGCTGATTTTTGAAACGTCATTTTAAAAATTTAAAAATCTTATAGAAAACAAAAACATCACCCAAGCTAAGTTTCAGATGCACACTTTTATTTGCTTTGTTATTAGACAGAATAACGAAACGTATGATTAGACTTCTTGGTCTCTTCAATTTGCAAGATTTCTCTAGAGGTTATGAGTTAGAGGTTAAATCATTACTTTTTTGAGAAAATGACCGAAATAGGGTGCAAATTGGTCATAGAAGTAAGCCATCCACTTGGCAAATAAGTCACCCTTTTTGACCAAATTCTATACCAAAACTCGCCAGGGACGGACGATACCATCTTAGGAACCCGCTCTTCTCCTTGTAGGTGTGAAAAACAGCCGACGACTTACAGCTAAAATTGGAAACTGGACGTCACGAAATCTACATAACTTTAGATTTGAAAACTAATTGTCAGTTCCCACAGCACACATCCCGATCATATCTATAGTCGTCCGTAAGGTCAAAATAAAATGGGGGATGTCAAAATCATTTTAGTCAAGGGATTCAAAGTTAATTTAACTTCCTAGTTCTATTGTAGCGAATAATCCGTACAAAACAAGAGCCATTATAATATCTACCTCTCAAAAATCACGGCCATACATGTAGCATGTCCAGAACACGATATGTATATATAAAAAACGGACGTTCTGCTGCAGTACGTAGACACACGCTAGGATGAGCATGATGGAACTTGACCTTCGTTTTTCCACCCCATGCCCCAAAGCCAAATCTCGTAAGGATCATTCCACAGCTTATCGAGTTATGCTGTCCACAACCACACCAATAGTGACTTTGGCGGCAATGATAACATAGCCTTCTTGGCGAAGGTAATAAAGATTGATACTGCAATGATATTAATTGTTTTTCACAAGGTCACTCATTTCCAGAAGAAGGAAAAAAAGATAATAAAATGTCGTCAGTCAGATTTAGGTCAAGCACAGGATGTTTGGGACCCCCGAAAGGCGCGAAAGTGTGGCCTCGCCTCAAATATTGAAACTAATACATTACTATGTATAGAATCTGCGCAAAGGAAACATCGTCCCTCACGCAAATGCAACGCAAATATTGTTGTGGACTTATGGACGCGTTTTGGCGCGAAAAATGAAAAAGGGCCATAATTTTCAGGTTTTGTGATGGGACAGTGGAGCATTAGCAAAGGAAAACTGGAAATTTTGGTAACGTTTGGCAATTCTCAATACATAAGAAAGATAGGACTGATCATGAAATGGTTTAAACCTAGCGAAAACTGACTGTTGGTGGTGTCGTCTGGCGGAGTGATGGCGACCGCTGATCGAAGTAAACAAACTTACAGCAAAGTCATAATTTTAAGCACTTCGTAAGATTTTTTCAGCATCTCCGTTGATGCAAGGAGTTTATGGTTGATGTTATTATGGGAAACCATTTACTAAATTTCGTTCACAAAAGGTGTGAAAGCAACGTTTAACTCAGACTCTATCTCACGAAAAATGTTCTAATCGGAGTCTAAATTTAGAATCAGACGATACCAGACCAATTAACGGCAATTGGTGACATTTGCATCGCAGAAGACTCTGACGTCACCAGTTGTATGACGAAAGATAAGACAGACCACGGGACCTCGTATCTACGTATATTCTCTTATTCTCAAAACACAGCCGGTTGTATGCACTAGTAGTTTTGCGAATGAAACAAGACTATATGACGTATTCTCCATGAAAGAAACGATAACAAGCATAACAGCTACTTGAAAAAGGAGAGGCATTTGTAAGACTATTTAACCTAATTTAAGATCCCCAGGTGCCTTGCTAATTAAGGTTAATCAAGGAGGATAACGCTGGGACACAAGAGAAGTGAAATCTCACACTTCGGGTGTTATGGCCTCGAAACTGCAACTTAACTTTCAGTACTTTTCAAGAGCATGAGTTTGACATGCCCGTAGCCAGGATTTTGGTTGGGGGCCGTCGCAATGGAGGTCCAGGAAATTTGAAATCTGGACCCTCTGAAATGCTATTTTCCTGTACTTTCTTGGGCAAATTTTGCTGATAGGCTCACTAAGATTGAACAAAATATGTCTATCATTCATGCCTTGGAAAAAAAGATCTTGGACATGAAAGAGTGGACCTTTGAGTGTCAAAAATTACAACAGCAAATAGCATACAAATAGGACAATCGCAGTACAGTTAGTTACACCAGCATCCTTTTACTATGGAATAAGACAACACACTGATGCTAATGTTTAACTAGTCCTGTGCTTAGAAGAATTACATCGTGAAGCTTCTTTCCAAGCAAAGGTTCGGCTTCGGCTTTTTTCTACGTGTTAGTTTGTAGGCATTTTTATCGGGCTTTCTATTTTGTGCCGTTTTCATAATGTCTCGCGGCTGCAAGAGTTAAAAGAAAACGGCACAAAATAGAAAGCCCGATAAAACGCGTAAAACACGTACAAAAAAAGCCGAAGCCTAATCTATGCTTTGAGAGCGTTGTGAAGCGCCCTATGCCTTTCAGGGTAAACACTTGACGCCAGCTGTTTAACCAACCCAGTCCCATTAATAGAGCGTCCCGCACTTGACCGTGTGCTGTGCGTGGAAAGAAGCTAGCTAGGCACGCGCTAACACGTGTACGTAGTGGAGCGCTTTGTGAAACTCTATACAACAAGCTTAACAAACACAATGGAATATGAAACTTGCACGGATTCAAAGTTGATGTAAATGTTGCTTACCTTTTAATATTCATTGAAAGTGCATTTTATGAATTGCCGAGAAGCTAACCAGGCACGCGCTAACACGTGTACGTAGTGGAGCGCTTTGTGAAACTCTATACAAGCTTAACACACACGATGGAATATGAAACTAGTACGCATTCAAAGTTGATGTAACATGTTGCTTACATTCATTGAAAGCGTATTCTGTGATGAATAGCTGAACATCTGGTGTGTGTACATGTGTTATTGGGGGTTCGTTTTATGATTTTCTGGTGAGTTTAAGCATATACATGTATATTAAAACAAACCTTTCCTGTATACAAGGAAACTACATTCTGCTACATTCTACATATTTATGTTCTATATATGGTAGTGGATGCTATCCGAAACGTCTGATCGTTTCCAAAATCATATCCATTTGCTTGAGAAATTATTAATTTCTTGTACGTAAAAAAATGGCCATATCATTACGGTATGCAGCATCATACCTACCTTTTCAAGTAACAGTTTTTCATATGAAACTAATATTAGATTTGACCATCTGCTGTTTTGAACTTCTTTATTTTCATTTAAGGTTACATTAAGGCACCACAACAGATCACTTTCCAATTTCACCTTGTTCCATACAATCCCTGGGTTTACCAGGAACAAATAATCAATATTTCATGGCCTACTGACAACCAAATTCAATTATCCGTTTCTTTGACACCCATTAAAACCGACAGGACATGCAAACTTCATTTTTTCAATGGATTATAAATGGACATTTGTGATTCATAACTTCCACGTTATAGTCTCTTTCTTTTGTCCAGATTTGACAAGTGGTACAATGGATAAAAATGCAATATTTCATAGAGCTATTCTACACATAAATGAATTACAGCACCCACAGGTTTCTAAACTATAAGACAGGTATAAAAAATCATAAAAAATTCATTCTTTTTCCATAATTTAGATCATTTAGGAATATCTGTCATGATAATTTACATTCCATTAATGTATGAATTATTTCCACATTGAATTGATAATAATTTACATTTTCTCACATTTACGTACATGTATATTTTTGACTGGCCATGTATTTTCTTAGCCTGATTAAATCTCGCTTATAGCAGCCCGCCAAACATCCGCCGGCCCTCCGCGGGGAGGGGCCAGTTACAGCCCTGGACAGCGGAGTTTGTGTTACACAGACTAGTATTTTCTATGGCATGGACAAATATCCCACTGTTTTCTTTGCTTCGATCAGCTTTGCATAGAATAAAATATTACATCTGAAAATCAAGTATATTTACTATACTTGCACTACTTAGATTTGATTCATAGGATAAATAATTTAGCCACTTATTCAAATTCTTATCAATTTCTTGTGAAATTCATAACTCTAATTTAAAAATATTTCAGTTTTTCTTGTTTTGAACACAATAGCTAAGCATAGAATAGAATATTGCATCTCAAAATTAAGTATATTCATCATAATTGTACTTGCATTACTCTTATTGCATAAACCATTCCAGCATTCCACTTATGCTTAAAAATTCCCCTTATATTCAAATCAATTTCTCATAAAATTCATAGTCATACAAAGATTTTGGTCTAAAAGTGTGACTTTGCCGGCAAGGTACAAGCATGACTGTGGTAAAAGCTGCTTTTGTGCAAACAAACAATGTAAAAAAAAAACAAGCCTCTCTGTTGACATTTTCCAAAGGTAAGATTGTGCACTTCAATACTCTCCAAGCAGAGGTCAATGGGGAAAATCATGACCTTTTCCTTTTATGTCGTTAGTTTCTGTCAGCGGTCCCAAGTCCCATAGCCTGGGTACCATCCGGACACTAGTTTGCTTTGACGTCTATCAATATCATACACTCACTTTTCTGCTATTCTGTTTGGGAACCTTGACATCTCTAACGTCTGGAATCATCCAAACTTTGGACGAGGGCGCTGATTGGTCCCTATTCATGAACGAATTAAAGAATGGGTTCACGCGCTTGTTCGAACAGGTGATCCAACACCTGAAACGCCCTTCGTCCACTTGGTATTGGAATGCCTGTTCTAATGAGCACTCAAGAACCCAGTCCTTCATTCGCTCATTAACTGACTTTAATGTGCAGTTCCCAGACGGGTAGCAGAAGTGAACATAGGAGCAAAGTACTACCCAGATGGTACCCAGGCTTCCAGTCCCACAATCCCAGATGGGGACAAACAAAGAAACAACGATTTTCCCCACCAACGTCTGCTTGGAGAGGATACATTTTAAGACATCACTGTTTACAACAGCTCTTCTTCCCAGAGGCAGACGCTGACACTCTTTTCTGCAGCTGTATCGACCCTGAATCAGTAAGGCCCTGCGGTAGGAGGGATTCTGACGGCAGTCTCTGAGCTGGAAAAAAAAGAAAAAATCCTAACATTTAAAAAGCCACGGGTGTTTTTATACAGCACCAAAGAGGGACATAGTAGACAAAAAAGTGAACATACTCACAGTGGTTTTATGCTCAAAAAGTTGAAAAAAACACCACAAACATTTCCCTCTTTGAAGTAAAAGCCTGCATGGCAGTCTCAACTGCAAACTTAATTAAAACCAATGCCATGGCTCCATTTTCTCCCTATTGCAAAGTTAAATCACTGCCCAAAATTCTACATTTATCTGGAATGTTGGGCTATTGAATCTCAAGTTGGCTGCATAAATGAATGAGTCGGTCACTTGAAGGGAGAGGGACCATTCATTAGCTACTTACCAGCACCACCTATCAAAAGCTGAATAAACTGCAGCCTATCAGTATCATTTTATGCAATACAAACATCACAGTGTACTAAAGTTTCAAACTACTCAGTAATCAAGGTGATGAGACACATTATGTGCTGTCTTGCTGCTGGTCTATAAGAAGATGGCGTTGTTTTCCTCAGCGCCACCTATCATAAGGGACCGTACGATATTTATCGGGGGGGAGGGCTGGTGCATTGGAAGTCGGATCAAAAAATTTTTTGATGGCCCTCCCCCCCATCTCAAAAAAATTTAACGTGACCCTCCCCCTCCACCTAAAAAAAATCAACATGACCCTCCCCCCGACAGGCATCATAAAACAGGTAGAAAAACAACCGATAAAATAATCTTAATACAACATGTATAGACGTCAGGGCACAAGGGCGCCGGCCAGTGTTCTCGCCAGGATTTTTTCACAGCGTCGGGGCAGGGGTCTGGGGGCATGTTCCCCAGGGAAAATTTGGATTTTCAAACCCTCTAAAACAGAATTTCCTGCAACTTGAGAGGAAAATTATGCCCTTGAGATTGGATGCCGGTTGCCTTTTTTACTCCCGTTTTTCAGTAATCGACGTCCGCCCTCTCCCCAAAAATACGTTATAACTATAAGCTCGGGGAATCAGCAGTCCGTGATCTGGCCGCGGGTATTATTTGTCCAGTCATGTCTATATGAAAATTTTGGGGTTTTGATGCTTCCAAACAGGGCTCTAGCCAGTGAGTTCGTCAGCCCATGGAAAAATCCTGCCAATTTTTTTCCGGCGTTGAATATGAAAAGAATGCCTACCTCGTGCGATCGATGTTGCGCCCTCCCGCATCAAATGCTAGTAGTTTTTCCAGAGGATAGAATAAACGGCGCCATCACACCTTGTGTTTTTTTTTTCTATTTTGCCCGATGATTTTACTCAAATTTATCGAATCGGTCGGGTTTTACAAGGCCGCGACGTCATTTTCCACGAGCGTGCGTTTGTTTCGTGCGACCTCAGGTAACCCCGTTTTCGGCGTGAAATCTTTGGCTCACCGCTGGATTTCTTTTTACATAGAGTAGAGTAGACCAAGAACGTTATACATTATACGAAGGAAGGCGATCTGCTGCATCTTTGGCAGTGATCAGTGCCATTGTAGTCTTGAAGGAGTAGCCAGAAAAGACGTGCTGGCGCTGTGATCGACAGTCCGTCTGGGGAGGGGGGCGTGCCGCGGCATGTGCTACGGACGCCAATGCCAGTGCACAGCCGACTCGATCGACACTTGACAACAATATTGCGGCCCCTTTTTCTGCCGCAAATTTTGTCTTTTTGAAACAAAAGAAATGTTTTAAATAAAAAATAAAGTGTATAGTTTTGGATTCTTCACGTATTTACCGTGCACCGCTTTTGTAACTTAAATATTTTGGGAACCTCAGCCGAGCCGATTGCGTCTTTCCAGAAAAAAATAAGTCTGTAGACGGAATGACGTATGCCTGGCGGGAACACTGGTCCATGGCAGCGCCACTTTGGGGGGCCTAGGGGGGCAAAGCCCCCCGGAAGCTCTTGCATTTTAGGCTATTCAGAAGGCTTATTTTATCAGTTTTAGGGCCATGTCAAGATATCAAAACAAAAAGAGTATGAACAATTCTTTCAAAAAAATTAACATGGCCCTCCCCCCTATCTAAAAAAAATTAACATGGCCCTCCCCCCACCTCAAAAAAAATTAACATGGCCCTCCCCCCCTAACGCACCAGCCCTCCCCCCCTGATAAATATCGTACAGTCCCTAAGTTGAATGAACTACAGCCCATCAGTGGCATTTTCAACTACTGTAAATGCATCTAAGTTCGCGGGGATTTAATTTTCGCGTTAGCGGGAAAGTGGAGTGTTCGCAGTGGTTCTAAGGTCGCGGTAGCACCATACACTGAAGTCACATACAGTAATGAAAAATGTCTGCGGTGGTTTTTAGTTCGCGGTAAGACTGCCTCGCAAAAACCGCGAACATAAAACTACCGCAAATATTTCTGCATTTACACTACTGCACATCAATCTACTCACTGATTAAGGTGAACATCTGAGCCACGTTATGTGCAGTCTTGGCGCTGGTCTCCAAGAAGATGGCGTTGTTTTCTTCCGCGTAATCCGACGCCATTCTCGTGGACACTTCTCGCAGGTCTTCCATGTCACACTTGTTTCCCGCGATGGCCAGAACGATGTTGTCCGCACCATACTGTTTCAGTTCGCGGATCCAGTCTTTTAGTGTCTGGAAACTTCCCTTGGTGGAAATGAAGAGATACAAATTTAAAATTAGTCCTGTTTTGTAATTAATTTGATATTACAAACTTTGAAATTCCATGATGCTCACGGATCCAGTCTTTTTAGTGTCTGGAAACTTCCCTTGGTGGAAATAAAGAAAAAGAAAAACTCAAAATGAATTAGCTACTTATTGTAAACAGTGCAATTTTTATAGTACCCAATGTAAAAACTCTGACTACAAACTTTGAAATTCTATGTCATATTGAATAATTACAAAATCATGGTACAAGTTCAAGGACAGATAAATGAAACAAGTTTTACCTGATCCACCACTCCTGTTGTGAGTGTGCATTAAATGAATTAATAAGTTACCTGGTAGTCATAGATTAAGTTCAACAACAAACTGATCAACCAATTGGACAATCAACAGTGACTTAAGTTACTACCGTATATTCTCGAATAAAGTACGCACTTTTTTAACTTTTCAAAATTGAAAAGGTGCTACAAGTTGTTGCCAAAGTTGGGGTGCGTACTTTATTTGAGGTCACTGCACAGAGAAATGGTAAAAAAAGCCTAAAATAAAGCAAGGTGGAGCTACACTTCTAGTAATTTTTCAAAACATGCACATTGTTGTTGTCTTGTAGTTGTCTAAACATGAAACAAAGACATTGTCTAAACATGATTTACATAAGATTGTCATTTGCATACAATCCTTTTGAGTTAGTGACTTTGACTTGTACAACTGGTTTTTCCTGATTTCTTCTACCAGTTCACAGTGATTTTTATAATTGCAGTAGGCAATTCTCCAGGTTATCTTATGCAAAATAACCGGGGGAAAACATCATAAATTTGAATTTATCCAGTTAAAGGTCTGTTCAAAATTGGTGGAGAAGGGGTGCGTACTTTATTTGAGTTTTTCCATTTTACCTTTCAGTCCCAAAGATCTGTCTAAGACTTGTCCAAAATCAGGGGTGCGTACTTTAATTGGGGTGCGTACTTTATTCGAGAATATACGGTAGTAGTTTCTTCTACATTGAACATATGAAACAGAAAGTGCAACAAATTATTAGTAGAACAATGGCATACTGTAAAAGGGGGAGTGTTTGCTGTGGCTTCATGTCCATGTTTTTTTGGGGTAGTCTCAACTGCAAACATAAAACCATCACAAACACTCAAATCTCTCCCTTGAAATTAACCACATGCGTTTCCCCTTTTACAATATGATATGACTAAATGACTCCTAAGAAAATGAAACTTGACCCCACCCTGTGAAACCTGACCTAGCACTACAGGACAGCTCACCTCTCTGGTGATGTCATACACCACAATAGCAGCTGCTGCACCTCTGTAGTACATGGGAGCCAGGCCTCGGTACTGGAAAGGGGAAACAAACATACTTGATGAACTGAATAACAACATTTAGTAGATAGAATTCCTGTGTCGAGATCTGATTTCCCGCTGCTGCTTTCGCAAGCTCGCACATGTGATCAAGAAAGTTCTCGAACATCTGCTAATGTAACAGTGGGGATCAAGGAATGCTAAACTGAACATGCCAAACTGCTTAAGCCTTTTGGCTGAACAGTTTAGTGTCTGGATTTGTAAGCTGGCTGCCCGGGATCGGCACTGGTTCGAATCCCGGGAGTCAGGATATTTGTATATATTGTTTCTATCTGTTCCTACTCCCTTCTTGTTTCACTAACCCCATTGTTGCACTTCTCAGTCCACGTCTTGCAATTCTCTCATTTGTCACCTGGTACTCCAATGAGAAATATTGTATCATTTATTTATTTATAATCCTGCATATACAACACCTTTAATCTTTACGTAAAGTTTGCCCCAGCTAAAGTTAAATAGTATCGGTACATGTAGCTGTAATGGCCCAAGTCTAAAAGATAGTTTTCACAAGAAGTCAACGAGACCATAACTATAGTCTTGTAGTTGACATTTCAAACACAAAGTGTACTAGTATAGTGTCCTGACCTTTTCCTGGCCTGCCGTGTCCCAGATCTGGAATTTGTAAGACGTGTCGTTCACCACCAGGGTCTTAGACATGAAGGAGGCCCTAGGATGGAACACAAGATGTCTTGTTATGACATCATGATAGAACACAAGATTTACAACAAAAATCAGTCCCATGAAAGCTCTCTTTTCAGAATCATCCCAATTGCTTCCAGATCCACTGTACGCACAGAAAATATTATTGTATTGATAAATGTACGACACAACAGTTTCACATAACAGAAAACCAACTGAAGATATTTCAATAATTTTCTTCAACTGTTGGTTCCAAAACATGAGTATTTCATCGTGTTTAATACTGAAGAGGAGAGCCAATATATTATATTATTGCCATGGACTTTTGGCAACCATTTACAGGACAGGTTTGCTTTTTTTCCCCTGATCCTGAAATGCCAACAATCTGACTCTGCATGCAGAGCAGTTGGTTATCTCATGATGAACAGCTGTTAAATTCATAGGTTATGTCATAGGTCAGCTATGCTAAAAAAACCCAGAGTTTTGGCCAGTCTTGGCACATGACCACCCCAGCACATGTTGATAGATTAAGGGAGTTTAATGGCTTCTCCATGCACAGCCCTCTAGAAGTTGCTTTTTCAAAGGGGGAGCACTCATTTTGCTATTTCCAACACACAGGCTATGAAAGCAGGCCTTCCAGGGTTGCAAATACGATATTCCCAGCATAGAAACCTGGCCTATATCTTGAAAATGTGGAATCAGCCCCCCTCCCCATGTGAATGCTGCTGCTCCTAAAAGGCTGTGAAGGAGGCTAAAGGTTGACTATGCAATATAATAATATGACTTATTAAGAATTTAAGTTATTTTAACAAATATATTCAAATAAATTCAGGATGGTAAATTCAAAGACATCTCTAAGGAATATACTATAAATTCAACTGTTACTCATAACATTCAATTAGAGCCATCCAATTACAAATTACAAAAAATTAGAATACACCTTGTGGGAAAAAAAATGCAGCTCCCATATCATGATCAGACAATAAAAATTCAAATTGCTGTTTGCTATTCTGATGGTATTGTTGGACAAAAGTCTGACAGGACATCCAATCTACCAGTATACCACAGAACCATTCTCCCGTCAGTAGCTGTTGACAGAAAGACTTGAAAGTTGTTTAAAAGACTTGATTAAAGCTGTGCAGCTGGCACGCACTGACAGACAGTATCACACTGTGTCTGAGTGAAAGGATGTCTTACAACAAATGCCTCCCTGTTCATGGCTTCATCCCAAGAGGTCCTGTGCCAACAACAGACATGCTGTGCACAGAAATTGAATACTTCCCCTCCTGTCATCACCCTTCTACTGATGTGACAAAAATACAGGATACGTAGATGAAGTCACTGATGTAAACTAGTGGATGCTAGTTGAAATGTCTGACCATTTCCAAAATCATATCCAGTTGCTTGAGTAACTGCTTTCGGGCATAAAACTACAAGATATTTTCTTCTGAACCAGAACTTTTCAATGTTTTCTGTGAATGATTTCATGAACAGACGGTCACCAAAATATTGGTTCATGTAGATACTGTATGTAGTCACAAATAAAGAAGCTTGTTGAACTATGCTTCAATATTTTGTGTCCTTTGTGTTATAGAGAGAGAATTGTCATTATGATCTTTAAAAAACAGCAGACATGCTTTACCCGATGGTGCTCTCCAGATTAGCTGTGAATGTGTCTGTAACAAACCGGACCACCAGACTGGACTTTCCTACTCCTGAGTCCTGCAACATGAACATAGAAGTTACATGTATATAGTAACGTTACTTTCAATTATCTATACATACATGAACATATATAAATAAATTGCCATTGTATACCGGAGGTTATAAAGACAAGAGTTGATAATTCAGTGACATACACACACACACACACACACACACACACACACACACACACACACACACACACTCACTCACTCACTCACTCACTCACTGTTCATTTCGCTATAGCAAAAGGAGACCTGGCATTTGTCAACTGTTCCTAAGGAAATGAAAGAGTGACCTGACGTGGCCTTTCTGTGATTATAGTGCCAATGTACATAAAGGGTAATAGGCCGGATACTGTAGTTTGGTTTCAGATATGCGTTCCGATATACCATTCCGGCATGACAACAAACTAATACTAAGCAAGAAACGAAGCGCAAATCTATATGTTAAGTGCTATAAATTATAGTGATTTAATGTCACAGAAACTTAGACTCCACCCAATTGATATATGGCTAAAATTGCCTACCCTAAAACGTGGCGTATTTTTGTACAAAAAGGCAAATCCCGGCACCGAACACCGCCCCTTGACGACACGAATTAAGACAAATCTACTCACCCCTAACAAACATAACTTGATCTCCCGCATAGACATGGTTACTGCAGATATTGTGACGTGTTTTTGGACAGACAAAGACCCGTAAACGTCGCTCTAAACGGAAATTTACAGCGTAAAACAGCCGCAGCGACAAGTTAGCAAACATTCGGCGGCCATCTTGCTTTCAAGTCAGGTCAAAGGTCAAAAAGTTTTTGCGCAACAGCATGACCATGTCTTGCCTACTCTCCAAGCAGAGGTTAGGCTCCGGCTGTTTTTTAACGTTTTTTT
>NC_049984.1:1920193-1923736 GCF_000003815.2 Branchiostoma floridae
AAAAACAGCCGGAGCCTAACCGCTGCTTGGAGAGTAGTCTTGCCCATTGTTCCAAATAAAAGTATAAAGAAAGTGCAAGATAGCGAAAGGAAATTTTCTTAAGATTATTGAGGCGTCTTGTTGAAGATGAAGAAAGGTTGAGAAAGAGGTTGCGTTACTTGATACTATAGTATACTAGTACTTCCACTTTCATTGTCTACTACGACCTACTACGAGGTGGGAGGGTTGATGGGTGTTGTTACTGTAACGTTAGTGTTTCTGATGTACTTTCGGTCGTTCACAAGCTCAAACAAACAAAAAATCGTGTTCTCAAAAAGGCTTTCGATTTGGTATTATTCAATTATTTAATCTCCCTGGTCGAAACGAATCCATGGTCGACGAAACGGCATACAGTAAATATCAAATCCGCTAAGTGCCCCTTCTTAGTTCTCCCATTACCCCCAGAAACTAATTCATATAGGACAGATAGATTTGTATACATATAAAGATTTGTATCGAACCGCCAACATATCAAGCTTACTTTGTGACCTAGTTCTTAATAAGCTTGGAGGGGCGTGCTTGCGTAGATAGATAATTGTGGTTATTGAGATCAGATATGAAAGTGATTGAAATCACATGTGAAAGTGAACTGAAAGCCGACATCTTACAATGATAACCTCGAAATTGCAAAGGGGCCTATTATCCTGAAAGTAGCACCTGATTAGTGACCGTTCGAATGGTTTCAATATTGTAATAATGTCTGAGCATATGGCAGACTAAGACCTCTCAAATAGCATGTCTGATCTTTCTAAGCGGCGAGTTAGTATGATAAAAGGCTACAGCGCCGCTAGGATGAATTGATATTCACGGCGTGGTTTTGGCTTCGTGGCTTGTCGTCTTAAGCGTCGAGGCATCTTAATTTGTGCATTTCTTCCAACCTAGAGATGGTCAGCTGGTAGATTAAGTACTTTCATTAGAAGAGAATTTCATATTGGATTTGTATGAACCCAAGCGAAAACGCGCGCAAACCTTCGTGTTGAAAGTGCAAAATGAAGGATAGAACACACATGTGTTTACGCTAGAATTACAAGCATTTCTAGGATAAAAGAAGGCACGTTTCTTAACTCTAGAAATAAAAGAATTTCTAAAATAAAACAAGACACATTTCTGTAGACTAGAAATAAAAGAATTTATAGCATAAAAGAAGGCATATTTCTTTACACTAGAAATAAATGAAGTTCTAGAATAAAACAAGGCCCATTTTGTTACATTAGACATAAAAAATTCCTAGAATAAAAAAGACACATTTCTTGACACGAGAAATAAAAGAATAGCTAGAATAGCGCTAGCAGAAGGCACATTTCTTTACACTTACCAGGATTCCGACCTCTTTGGGTTAAACCCTAACTACGTAAATCGTATATCAGAGGCTTTGCTTACTCCACGGAATTATTATTTTTCCGGTGCACAGATAGAGAGATTTTATCTCACTATCTTTCTTTAGACACAGATGAAAAGGGCCTTCCGTTCATTATCTTCTAATAACAAACGCATGACTGATACCGAAAGAATTCATCCGTATATATATATAGTGAACTCACAATCTGCGATAACTGTGTGTCAACTTTTTAACACAGTTTAAGTCAGGTCATATTATACACTAGAAATGGCCGACTGTTTTCAGCACAAATATTTAGAGAGTTTTTCTCAGGAATTTCGCATTCCGTCAGAAGGGAAGGAAGGCCTACCCCACAGACAGAAGTCCCGTATCTACGTACTAATTGCGTTACTGACACCGCCATACCTTCATTGACGTCACATTGGCGCCCACCAAAGTTGAAGACGACAGCTGTAACTTATTTATGTAGTGATCTGTACTGATTGAAGACTGGAAGAGCGGAGCCAGTTAAGACTTGATGTGGACCTATAAATACGGAGCTGCCTCTGTGTTGTCTCAGTCCCTGTTGAGTTGAATCCGGTGCTTCTTACTCACACGTACATACAGTGTCCCTCAGACGGTTTCACAGGCTAGGCA
Organism: Branchiostoma floridae; assembly: GCF_000003815.2. Taxonomy (NCBI): domain Eukaryota; kingdom Metazoa; phylum Chordata; class Leptocardii; order Amphioxiformes; family Branchiostomatidae; genus Branchiostoma; species Branchiostoma floridae. Next base: position 1,922,208 of record NC_049984.1, read on the forward strand.
CAAGACGACAAGCACAACACGGTAAGGTAAAGCTACATGTGTTGTAATGTCGTATGACCTTTTATATTTGTTGAATATGGGGCCTTCGCATTAGGTATTAGCTAGCATTACGTATTGTTGATATACGCTGCAGTTGTGTGCGTGGCTTTGCAAACTTAGCAGTGACGTTTTTTACAAGGCAATGCCAATGAGGATATGTCGACTACGAAGAGTAGTTTTAATACATGTAACGTTACATGTACATATGGTATAAGGTGCATATAGCAATCTAGGGTCAGCTGCAGATTACGTCATTGTATCAGCGCTATTGTAGCAAAAGCCCGAAAGTACATCCTCAGTACCGCATGTCAAGGTACAAGGTATCGTTCTTTGTAGGTGTCCACTTTGTCGGTTGAATATTTCTCTCTTGTGTTGCAACGTCTTCTCGTCATGCTACACTGACGTGTCATTTGGTATGACTGACTGTATCATAGTGTGATATACTTGCATACTTTTCATTTCGCTATCCATAACTGCATTGAAAAAGGCCTACCATTTATCAATGCCAGTGGATCAAGGAGGGATGATAATGAACAGAAGATGATACAAAAATGTAGCTATGCCTTGACGTAAAACAGTACACGTCGTTATCATACTGAATTACTTTATGAGGATTACTCGCTCTATTTTGCTGTCTTTGAAGTTTTAGAGACTCAGAGAAAGTATAAAACTCTCTCTTGACAGTTGCAATGACGCAAGTACCCACAAATTAAATGCGTAGATCTGTCACTGCAATGCATGGATGTCCATAACATGAATGTCTGCCAAGACCATGTGGTTAAGAGATCTCCACCTAGCCTTGATACCAGACTGTTTTCAGGGCCTACACAGGCCACTTGACGTATGCGACAGATATTGGGATCGAACGGGGGTGTGGTGTGTCTGGAATCCAGGGTAGGCTAGACTGAAAAGTCTTTAGAAATCTCCCACTGATCATCGCAGATCCTCAAGAATATGGAGTATCTATCGGAATGGAAAGTTTTGAATCTTTTAAATCTCTAGGGACATCGAAGAGATAGCTTGGAAGCCACACTGTTTCCATGACTCTCACAGATCTGATTCTGGGACAGTAATAATAATAATATGATAATTCAAAGGTTCTTGATGGATGTCATGTGTGGATGTTGGCACATTGACGCACCAAATCCGTAGTGTGTTTTTGGCACACATTTAGACACATAAGCCGAAGAGGCTCGGTGGGCGTCGCCCTACCGTAAGGGAAAGTTGTGGGAAGCACCTTTCCCAAGGCCACAACGTTGGAGCATGGTAGTATCGAACTCGGACCTCTTGGTTTTGAACCCAACGCGTCACGCCATACCAACGCCACCAGGGTCAAACGTACCCTAAGGCTGAAAGTCCTTGTCGGAATAACTGACCGGACATAAAAGTGCTTATCTATTTCTGTTGATTTTATTTGGGGGGGGGCGGAGGTGTAGCCTGAGTATCATCCTCCGTAGTAACCGCTGGCTCACGACTTCGCTGCAAATCCG
>NC_049984.1:1923836-1955772 GCF_000003815.2 Branchiostoma floridae
CAGCGGTTACTACGTAGAGGTGATACTTAGGCTAGGGGAGGTGGCGACCCCGAATTCGTTTAGTGTTGGAGGAAGTTATTTTGCAGACTGTCGAATCTTTCTCCTATCATCAACCTTCTGTGTAGTGGTAAATTTGGGCAAATGTTCCGGGCGAAATGGGTAAATTGCATATCTATAGTTTTCACGATTGGCTGCTGCACATCAAGCCATGACCTAGAAATGCAGAAATGACAACTGTTACATTAATTACTTTTGAGAAAGGCACTGATAAAATATGGCTTGTGTCATTTTGTTCTAACAGTGTTCGAGTGATTCAATTTGGCTCATTTCTGTATAATTGTCTGATTTATATTTATGTGCATGTGCCTTTTATCTTTCCTCGCAAATTCCTTAAACTTGTTATCTTCTACTATGTTTTGAAAGGAATTCCCAGCTCTTGTACATGGCTTGTTTCTGTCATGAGATAATCTCTTTCGGTAATCTGACATTAGACAGCCTGAATGCAGCTGACACACGCAGAGAGAGAGAGAGATCTAAAAACAGCTCAGATTATCATCATCATCTAATCGTTGTTGATTTTTCTAGGGGCCCAGAGAACATAGGAATCAGTACTCTCCAAACACAGGTTAGGCTACGGCTGTTTTTTTTTTAATACTTTTTTTACGTTTCTTTTAGTCGTTTTTATCTGGCTCTCTATTTTTTAACAATTTGTTGATTCCTCGCGGTCGAAAATTGAAAGCCTGATAAAAACGCAAAAAAGAAACGTCAAAAAACAGCCGGTGCCTAACCTCTGCTTGGAGAGTAGGAAGACAGTGGGACATCAATTACATAACAGAAATTGTGACGCAAATATAGAAATTGATAATGAAATCATGGAATTGATTTAGTATCTACACAATCCGAGCTAATACCACTCAGAACGTTAACGTAAGGTTAACATTATGGCACTAGGAATACAAATAGTTGTATTTGGTAAAAAAAGATGATATAATCCGATTAAACTTGAAGATGGTTTCTGATGAGGGGGTTTGTACCACTTCCCATCTCTGCCAGTGGACTGCTTATCACTTTATCTCTCTTTCCCGAAGGAGCATAATGGACTCCCGGCCCGGCACGTGTTGGCGGTGTGGGGGTGACGCAACCATGTCCTGTCCGCGGTGCGAGCTGGCGCAGTACTGCAGGGATCACTGCATGCAGCTGGACATCTACAGGCACGAGGTAGGTTTAGAACTGTATGTTTCAATGATTTTACTACTGCTGTCAGTCGGTCTATAACGCAAGTTCACCTTTATCCGCGCGGCAACCTATATGCGCAGTTGTGAAAAAAATGGGATTTAGATATCTACGGGCAGTGGTTTCTACATTTTGAAAATATTGCAAGCCGTTTGACACCAATGTCGTCGACTTGATAGCTGACGAATCGTCCCTATCACAGCAATATCTTGATTCTTTTGTATGACACGAACTGTGCAGTGACCCAAGCCTCTATCCCCCCCCCCCCAAATATCTTCTTCTTTTTTCTGATAAAATGTCACTCTTATTCTGTTTTTCTCTTTACACTGATGAAGGTGGAGTGCACGAACTGTGCAGTGAGCCAAGCCTGCAGTCTCCCTAATATCTTCTTTTTTTTCTTATAAATGTCACTTTAATTCTGTCTTTTGGCACTGAAGGTGGAGTATACGAACTGTGCTGGTAACCAGTAACCCGATCCTCTAGCTCCTCAATATCTTTTTTTTAAAATAAATGTCACTCTAATTATGTTTCTTACACTGAAGGTGGAGTGTACGAACTGTGCGGTTGCCCAAGCCTGTAGCCTACCGAGCTGCGAGGCGTTAACACGGGAGGCTAAACCCTGCTCCGCCTGTCAGGAGGCGTGGTACTGCAGCCCGACCTGCCAGCGGTCCGACTGGGCCAGGCACAAAGGCACCTGTAACCAACAAACACGGTATGTGACAACCGTGATGGTAGAATAGACAACTCACTGTATCAAAACCCGATGTGGACAGAACTTATGGAAGGATCGCACCAAATATAGATGATAGTCACATGACAAATCCATGTAAGGTAGTTGTTTAGCAGTCTCTTAGATACACCAATAGTAGAGTAGCTTCTCTAGCGCCACCTCTGGTACGTAGTTTGAACCTCAGGCGCTGGTTAGAACCCGAGGTTAGCACACGCATATCCTGTAGCTCTCAAGTTAGTAACTGTAGATCTATATTATAACCATACCTCTGTAACTGCAATCGTAGCCAGACCTTTGTACAGACCATTGTGTAGACCTTTGTAATATTAGCTTTGTATGTTATTGTCTGCATTGTGATTTGAGAAGTTGAGTACAGCAGAAGTCAAATACAACACGACACGTACGAGTAATCGCAACTCGGCTTGGCGTCCTTTATATACCTAGTGTAGTATTGTCGCTTGTATATAAGGTTAAATCCCTACCGCTAGACCCCCGAATTCTACAGGTACATCCGGCAAGCAGCCACCAACATCGCCGCACGACTGGCCGCCGACCAGAGGAAGAAGAACAAAGATGCCGGGTTGTCCACCACCTACTACTGGGGCAACACGGTTGCCGTAGATCTGCTGCAACTGTCGCAAAATGAGGGTTCACATGGCAACGATTGCTGTGGCGACGACTTTAACCTCCTTCTGCTCGGGACGGGGAGTATGAGACACGTTGTCCTCACGGTAGCAGAACTTCCTGAAGTGTTCACCGGGAACTTGAACTTCGTCTTGAACGACAATGACTACCAGGTGATGGCCCGAAACGTGCTGATGCTGTACGCCCTCTGGAGGTACGGAGACAAAGAGGACGTCGCCATGGACATCACGCAGATCTGGTACTCTGTCCTCATCAGCAAGGAGCAGACGGAGATGGTCAGAATCTGTCTGGAAGACCTTCTTAACGTGGAGTGTGATGGCGATGAAGCGGTCGTCCTCTGTACCGGACTGATCACTGTTAGCTCTGGTCATTTCGCAACGCTGAAGAAGATGTGGAAGACTTGGCTGAAGCTTCTCAACGAAGCCGGAACAAGGAAGTCCATAACGAAAGAGTTTCAGACCATCTACTGGAAACGACTGAAAGGGTTTCCTAAAGAGCCTCGCATGGGAGTGGAAAGCCACCTGCTCCGGCTACCAGAGCGGTACAGAACGTCGGTGCGAGACTGGTACGAACACGGGATTCTCCTTAGCGAGAGTGACGAGAGAAGGAGACACGCAGGAAACGATAACGTCACACTGATGTCGTCAAACACTCGCATGGCGAACTTTTTAACAAAGATGACCAACGCCATGAATGGAAATTCTAAAGCACCTAGTACAATACCATTTCCAGAACTAACTCTAGGACTACAAAGTGATTCAACTCCCTTCGGAGCATGGGACTGCCTGTCAGTCAGAGGATTTTACGATGATGACTGCGCCCTTCAGATGTACTCAGTGTACATCAGCGACAAGATCTCAAGACTGCAGGAAATCGTCCAGAAAGGCAAAATAAAAGTGATGTTCGTGTTGTCTGATTGCCTGGAGGTGCCGCAGCACATCCCAGAAGGGATGGTGTTTGACCGGATCCACAGCTCTAACCTGGCTGATTACGTGGGTTACCCCGCACTCCTGCACCTCGCAGGGCCTCTGCTGAGGAAGACAAACACTCACGCTGTCATTATTACAGGTATGTAGAACACGGAGTACATTTTCCTCTAGAATACCCACTGTAAATATAAGCACGACGCACAATATACGAAATAACTGAGAAATGAAAAGTTAATGAAAAATATGTATAAAACAGAAATATGCACATGCAAATATCTAATATCATCAGCTAACTACGTGATGTAATGGAAAACTCTGGTCCGTTTTAAGAAGAGAGAAGAAGCAAGTAAACTATAAATAAAGTTATAGATATAGATATAGATATAGTAAGGCATATGATATCTTCTCTGTCATTCTCCATGTATCTAGCTTAGTGCATTTAGCTCAAATGAATATTCAATAACCTCCATCGTGATTGTCATTTGTAACAGAGTTTATGAACTGGGTCCGCACCGTTCCGGAGCGAGCGACGCTGGGCCAGACGGACGCGGCTGTCTTCCTCCCACAAGAGAGCCTCCTGGAGAAGCTGGAAGGTACTGCACGTCAGGACATCGCTGCTCTTCGAGGCGGGATGACCAAAGAGCTGGATACGGATTTAACCACCGTGCTCCATGTTCTAAGAGGGAGGAAGATCCTGATGGAGTACTTCGACAACTGGGTTTCCTTCATGTGGTACCTCCGTGCCGAACTATTGGCGAGAACGTCCCCATCTTCTGTATTAGATGTAAATACCAATGGTATAAATGGTATCAACAATCCTGGAGGCTGTGCGAAGGTACCGAAGATGAACGAAGTCAGCACGGCATGCGGAATGAAGCTACGCAATTTCTCGAAAGACGCGAACAAGATCTGTCCCTTCAAACCCCGCGTGAACGCCAAACCGATCTCTGATCCTAATGTGTACCTCCGTGTTCTTGAATGGACATTGTAGATAAATAAGCATAGCGAAATTGCTTAGTCGTTACAAGACCCTCAATACCCATAGTTATCAGCGTAAAGGATTCGACCGTGCACTTCATATCTTAATCGCTAGGTGTCCTGAACGATGGCTTCAAACAGCTGGCCAAAAAGAACCTCAATGACTTCATATGGATAAATAGCTTTGATCCCAAAGTGGTGTGATCATGAGTATCAGCCTGGTTAGTTTCAGGGGTTCCCAAACTCCCCCCTATGGGAGCCCGTTAAAATAACAATGCTGATACTCAGGCTAAAGTGTTAACCGATAATGAAGCCGGTCAGCTTATGATCTAAGCTTGGTATCTTCCTAGAGGTCACCATGTGTTCTATGACGTATCTAGCTACTCCATTGCACTATATATATGAAACTGTATATAGAATGAAAGTATCACGCAAATGTAAAAAGAAGTAGTGGTTCTTAATGCTTTTATGCAAACAAAAGGTCAATAAAAGCCACAGATTTTGCTGATTTCTATACCCGTACTATATCACTTGTATGGGATGGATGAACTGTATATATACATGTAGTAAGAATAGTCATACGTTTTCAGCGATTATGAAAATATGAAATGTTACAATACGCCTTTATTTATTTATTTATTCATTTATTGTCACAGGACCGGGGCAACAGACGTTGTCTTTTCTCTCCCCTTGTCCAGATTAAAAAGTGCATAATTGTATGTTTCTTTTTCCTTTTCATCAAAGATCAATAAAAATTGAGAACAAATGCTGAGACACAATAATGGTCTAAAACATAAACAACAACACACAGCAGAAATACACACATCTGTTAAAGGATTGATTACAACGTTACACAATCGAAAAAGCTATATAGCTACTTGTCAAAAACACACAGGATATTGCACCAAGCATGGTGATAGTTTGACAGTTGCTTGGAGCTTAAGAGTCTTTCTTGTTGGCGTCATCTGGTTTTGACAACGGCTTTTACTGTAGCTTTGTCTGGAGCATCTGCAGATGACAGGCGATGTTGGTAGCGGACAAAAACTGTAATGGGGGGCATTGTCATGACACAAGATATCAAATACACATGTCGCTGCGTTTGGTACAGATACTTTGGTTGTGGAGTGACTAAGTGCTTCTGGTCTTTTGTTTATTGTTAAAGTGTGTGTGCGCATATGTATAAGTATATATACACAGACATGTATCAGATTCGTATCACACCAATGTTATCAAGAATAGTATAGTCTGAATACATTTCTAAATACACGTTGATATACAGGCGCCACCATACAGACAAATGCGCCGACAATCTTAAACAAAAGTTCTTTATCATCTATGTCCATTACTTTAACAGGGAGAATCCAAGCAGGCAGTAATTCCTGTTCCTTTCAAGCTCTAGTCTAACGTTCACTTCATCAAACCTCAGTCTAAGTGAGCTATCTATTATTCTAATGCGCCTTGTGTAGGCGGTGTGGCCTTATCTAAAGTCACCGGTTCTTGTTCCTTTTATGCACTAACGTTTACATCATCAAACAGCAGTCTAAGTGCTAGTATCCCCGTGTATTCTTGTGTGGTCGGTGGGGCCTTATCTGAAGGAACTGGTTCATGCAGGTGGAGCATGCTTCCCTCGTTCCAACTAGATTCCTTCGCAGACTTCGAGGGGGGCCGGCTTTATTTTATTGGGGGGGGGGACTAGCCAACCAGCGCACACCCCCCCCCCCTCACACCATAAAATAAAAGCTAGCCCCGAAGGAGGCTACGTACCATCCAGGAACGGAGCTAACTTGAGCCTGGTGTGGCGGAGGCGGGGTCTCTCTCCTAGTTCAAGACCGAATGGATTGGGATGGCCCTGCTGCATTGAGTCGCCCATACACGTACTTGTACATATGTACACATGTATATACATTGTAATACTAACGCATTAAATTCATCTGTCTTCTACGTAGACGCAAATGAGCTGTTTATATTTTTCAGTGTGCCTTACCTTTATTCACCATTGTTTATATGTTCCAATTACTTGTTACTAACACCATGCACATTGCTAATAACCCCAGTAATCGGGGCTAAGCAGTATTAAGAAACCTTAAGCTTAATTTTTTTTTCTTTCAATACTTTTTTTTCAATGCACGTCCAGTGGAACTCCAGAGGAATGGGTTCGTCAGATGAATAAAACATAGGTTGAAAGTTGGACATCAGATTGCAGTTTGATAAGCTGACCCAAGCCATGAGTCCATGACCCTAGCCATCCGGCCGTCACTGCCTCCGGCCTTCATATACACGCAGATACGAACCTCCGCCTACTCATGGCTTCGTGATTTTTTGGTTCTATACAGTCAAACCTGTATTAGGGGCCACCTGTCCATAGTGGCCACTTTTTGTCGGTCCCTTGGGTATTTTATCTACAAGTTGCCACCTCTATACAGAGGCCACCGGTCTATAGTGGCCAAATTTGTCCGGTCCCTTGAGTGGCCGCTATAGACAGGTTTGACTGTACAGTCAAACCTGTATTAGGGGCCACCTCTACAGAGGGGCCACCTGTTCATAGTGGCCACTTTTTGTCGGTCCCTTGGGTATTTTATCTACAAGTTGCCACCTCTATACAGAGGCCACCTGTCTATAGTGGCCAAATTTGTCCGGTCCCTTGAGTGGCCGCTATAGACAGGTTTGACTGTACTTGTGAATAGATAGTAACAATATCGCTGCATTGTATCAATTATTGAAACATAATCCAAAAGGTGTCTCTACTCAGTGGATACGTTTCAAATGAATTCTATTTCTGCTTTCATGTTATACATTGAGACTAATTGTTTTTTATTTGATACTAACAGCAAAAACTATGCAGGTTATATTTAGAAGTTATATGTTTCAAACCAATACGTCTTTGTCTATGAAACAGAAATAAGAATATCAATTTGACATCTGCGCCCTTCTGTAATGTCTTATGAGAATTTAAGACGGAAGGCGCCAAAAAGTTTTACATTATTCAACAGTGTCAGATACGTGTGCGTGTAGAAAATGTGTTTTCAACTATTAAACATACTTGCAATATTAATCAAAGGTCTCATGTAATTTGAAGCTATGGGCGATTGTAATACAACCATCAAATTTCATCACAACGATCTCCCTATTACATACCATAAAATAGACCATTTATTACTGCGAAGTTGTATAACGAATTTGCAAAGTTATGTAAGTCAGTGCAACAGTATGTGATGGGGAAACAGAGAAGATTGGCAGCAGCTAATGAGACTTGTGGGTTGCTTCAGATCAAAGGGTTGGAGCGCTGCTAATGGGTAACGTACGGGGTCATTACTCAATATTCCGTACAGGGATTTTCACTCACGTCTGGAGTCTATGGGTAAACCTTAATTTTGTTTAAAAAGTTAGATCTTATGCAAAGATGGTGTAGTGTGACCATAACAAATATCACTGCATCAACTGGTACGTTGTTTATGCCATCTCACACAGTTAGAACAATTAGATCTATTACCAGAACCACTTTTGTAGTTATGTCACACAACTACAGCGAGTTATGAAGCAATGCCAAAGACGATGCCATTAGCAATAGCACCGGGAATTGTAAATTGGGAATGCAAGCTTCAACGCACGGCAGCTATGTTGTACAACTTCAGCGAGATATGAAGCTAAGACCAGGCAATTGGTAATATCACCAGGAATTGATAGTTGTGAATACGAGCTCCAACGCACGGCAAACCTAACCTAGATACCCCGCCCTGAGGTTGCACTTTGCTTCCTTCCGGCCGTTGGCCCTCCCAATGGTGTTATCTTTAATGTCACATCCATATGTAGGGACATAAAAACTTCAAGTTCTTTTCTCACACTAGGAATTGCGTGGGTGGGTGTCACATCGCCACAAGTAACGGATATGACATATCTCTCCATCTGGAACTCCCTCTCCAACGCCGCAGGGAAATATGCTACAGACAAAAACACCATCCGAGCAAAGACATGGATCGCATATTGATAGCAATTTGATGAAGAACTAAGCTTACTTTCGAAGATAATTTCATCAGCTTGGTAAAATATAGGATATTCTCCTATAATCTTGAACTAAGCTTAGCTTGTGCCGTTCAAGTAAAAAGGGGGGCTTGCGCTTCGAAGCCAGGCAGCTAGCCACAAATCCACTATAGATGACTTGGATTGCCCATGTCTTGTTCTTGGTCATAGTTACAAATTGAAAGTTAGCTTTCAGTCAGATCCCAAGTCAGTTACAGCCTACTATAGTACTACTCTAATAGTAGCGTTCAAGTAAAGAGAGCAGCTTGCGCTCTAAGCCAAGCAGCTAACCATAAATCCACTGTAGATGACTTGGGTTATCCATGTCTTGTTCTTTTTCATAGTTACAAATTGAAAGTTCGTTTGCAGTCAAGTGCCAAGTCAGTTACAGCCTACCATAGTACTATAAATGCAAATCACCTCAGCGCTTGCCGAGTAATTGGCACCGAGCATAAGGTTTCAATTTGCGCTTGGATCCAGATTGAGGCAACAAGTTGTCAGAGCCACCTGTTGTCAAGTAACAGATGAACCGGACGTGTCGAGAATTCTTTATAACCTTTGTACTCGTAACGTAGTTGTTTTGCTAAGTTAGGCTTAGGTTCCATTTCCGAATTGGGCCCCGGCTGGGATGTTTGCGGAAGCGAAAAATAAAAGTGTTTACCAAGGAATTTAAAGAAATTATGCTCCTGACTAACCTTTTTTTTTACGTTCTGTGTATTTTGTTTCCTATCTTATCATATTTTTTTTTCGTTTTCGAAAGCTACCCGGCCGGGCCCCGAGTTGGGAATTGGGACCCAGGCCTAAGAAGGCTGCCTATTAACTCCCCGTTTGAAGAACTGAAAATTCTAGGTCCTGTCCTTGGTGCTGAATTTAAAATGATGCAGTGGAAAACGCGCTGTAACGTTAGCAAAAGCTTTCTTTTGCTAACGTTACAAATTCCATTAAAAAAGAATCTTAATCTTAAAGTTACATTACATCTTAAAAATCCTAATCTCAAAATAAACACGGCTTGATTTTTGAAACAGCAATATACTCGTATCTAGCCATGCAAAACAATAGTTCATCGATGATGTTGTTATCATTGAAGTAATGGGCTGAATGTTTTTTACCAGGCATAATGGCCGTGTGGAGGGTTAGACACCCGAAATTTAAGAAGCAACGCACAGTCCGGACATTTCTTGGATGGGAGACCACTCAAGGACGACCAAATGCTGTAGCCGGACCAAGAATTTCACGAAATTGTCTTTCGGAATGGCCGTAAAACGGGGGTCCCGTGTTTACGTTTGAGGAGGTGCCTCGAGCACGTATCAGCCTCATTACTCACACTTTGGGTACCTAATGGCTGCAAGTAATTCGACAGATGAATTATAACATGTATACATATATGTATTTAGGTTATACTTGGGCCGACATAACGGAGACTACAGGTGGTCCAGACCAGTCCGTATTTTTCCCGTATTGCACGGGCTTCGACGTTGTTTTTGCACGGGCTTCCATTGAATAATTAAAAACCACCTGTTGCTAAATAACATCGGATGAACTGAACGTTTCGAGAACTCGTTATTAAAACCGTTTGAATGCTGCTGGTCTATTAGGTCAGAATCTTCTTGCGACGCTCTCCGTTTGAGGGGCCGAAAATGTAAGGCCCTGTCCTTGGTGCTGATTTTGGTGTAATACTTAGTACTGAAGTTGGCAGGATGCAATGGAAACCACACTGTATCTAGGCACTGGGTTACATTTCAGAGTTGATTCATAAAATTACATAATAACAAGGCAAAGTCTTAGTAATATCAATGTACTCATCTTTTTTTGAAAAGACACAAACCAAGTTCATGTGTATATATCTAGAACACGATTGTATGTTTGAGATGTATGTATGAAATTGAACTATTCCGTGAATGATAATGTACGCGTACGTATAACTGTGCTAGTATGTAGTCTTATCCCATATTACATATTCTCCTGTTGAGTAGGCTTCTTGTATTGTTGCTAAGTACTTGATATTGTCATATATTGTATCGTTTATGAAGGTTAGACATCCAGGGAAATTATGTTCTTTGAAATCCTCACTAGCCACGAACCACAAAATGTGTACAATTCCTTCATACCAGTTAATTCATCCCACATGTATAATACTAGATTTTCTGTATCCAACAACTTCAGACTACCCAAACCTAAAACAAACAGTGGAAAACGTACCTTCCTGTACCGAGCAATTATGCTCTGGAACTCATTGCCATCTAACATTAAGTCACTGTATACACTGTCCAGTTTCAAACAAGCCATCTCAAACATTGTCATCTAGACCTCTGACCTCTAGACACTATGCTCTATTGTAAATACTTTGCGATTGTTGTATTTTAAAAAAATGTATGTATTCATGTTGATTGTAATGTTGATTCATGTTGATTGAACCTTGGAAGATTAGCCCTTAAGGGCTAAAAGGTATCTTAATAAACAACAAATAAACAACAACAATATTGAAATATAATTCCATCTCTACATGTACAACTGGATTAAAAAATGAGTTCTACTTCCGGATGTTTCGAGTGACATCCATCACCCTTCTTCTTCATACATTGTATCGTATGCAGTCATTGCTGCGCTATCAAGTCGTCATAAAAATGCTTCTACATGATGAGATTTGGCGGTTAGGAAAATTGTTTGATCCCAGTAACCACGAGGCCATGTTACTCGGCGTTTTTGTGCCAGCCTTTTGAAATTACCCGACTCGTAACTACGTTACATTGCTTTGATTACATTTTCAATCCTACAAATTTGGGGCTGCGTCTCGCCGGTTTTTAATCTAGCATGCATAATGTGCCCCACATTTTTTGAACCCATAAGATGAAACCCATAAGATGAAACCACAAAGGTGAAAAGGATTTAAACTACTTGTATCAGAAGATGAATCTAAACCATTTTGCGTCTCAACCGTACGCTTCTATTACAAGTAAGCTTACGGAGTACGCCATTTATTGAATGTTAACACAGTTGTAACTATGACAAATACCCTTGAAAATTGTCGAAAATCTTGTGACAAATACACTTGTACATTGTCGATATAAAATAGCTTGCCTTCCCATACTCAAAATTCACCCTATCCCATTGAATCTCCAGGTATTAGTTTGTAAATAAAAATATGCCAAAGGCCACGGACCTTATGAATCACGCAAATATCCCACCATTTACAACTCTATTGCGACATTGGGTTTACAAATTGAGGGCTTTTGGACGTTTCCTTAAAACACGATCAACACTGTACCGAACAAATACCCAGATAATGGCCCAAAGAAAGCCTGGCTCTTATAGAGTCTGGTTCAATCAGTATGACCCTCCCTTGGGCCCTTCTCTTTCGATCAATACCATCAATCTGCCTGCCGCGGGCTGTTCCAAGTACCACCAATAGGGGTGGGCAGCCTGTCTTTAAGGAAGGTCGTTGAACCGCCATTAAGAGCACCATATTTGGAACCAACTGATGCTTTGCAACAGCCAATCACAGCGGACGTTGTTCCGAGTGATGTCACTCCTACACGAGTTAAAAACAGACCTGGTCGCAGTCCGCTGAGCAGATCTTCTCGGCGCCTCGGTGGTTGAACCGTTCTTGTTTTCTTCTTAGTCTTCACGGAGTCGGTTCGTATATTATATTATCCAAGAAAATGGCTGAGGGACAGAAGGGGAAATCATTCCTGGACAAATATCCGGTCTTCTTCAAAATGTCCAGTCACCAGTTTGCCGAGATCTGGCAGCACTTCGACGCTGATGGTAAGAAAACAATCTTCTCAATTTTCTGTATATAAGAAAGCATATCTGTTCGTTCTGAACGCCACCAGTTGGCAACAATGTTTTGCTTCGTGATATGTGAAGACCTTGATATTACCACCAACGAAGCGGCTGCAGCGCGCTCTAATATAAAAATCAATACGGCCCGTCTGTCGTCAATATGGGACACTTCGGTGTAGATTCTCGCAACGCAGAAATAACGCGTACGTACGCGTCTTTACAATGACTGACATATTGGCGGAGAAACCTTACAAAATCACAGCACTTCTGGCGTCGCGGGTGTACATTTTCTGTGTAGATTCTCTGTGAAGAATCTGTGTACTAGATTCTTGCAACATAGAAATAACGCGTACGCTTTTTTACAATGAGTGACATATTGACGGAATATTCAGAGAAAAACATCGCATTTCCGGCATCGTACGGTGTGTGTTCAATACAGACTAAGCCGCGGCGTAGGTTTAATGCGATGTATTTATGTGTATCTACAAAGCGCCAACAAAAGAGTGGCATCGCACGCGATTCTGTTAGCAGGTGTTACAAGTAAATACATGTATTGGAAACCAGTGTATAGCGGTGTTTTCCCATTGAAAACGTTGATCTGGTAGGAAAGGAAGGGAACATAAAGTGGATTCTCACTGCACTTGGGGCATCGGTGCGGCACTGCGGGGTTCATAGATGACTCAACGAATGTCAGAGATAAGGAACAATTTTCTTCCGTTTTGTGTATTTTGTTGTCTTCTAAGCTAATAAGGGATACGTTTACGTATTACGCAATATCTAAATTATTAAAAAATTTAAAAATAACAAAGCAGTGACCGAACCCCGCAGTGCCGCACCGGTGCCACAAGTGCAGTGAGATACCACCTTTAGTGATCCCCGACGTATTATCCATCAACGAAGAACAATTTGCAAGATGAAAACATAAAACAGGAACTGGCCTATAGAGTTCTACCACTGTATATAACGTTATGAAGAATGGGGGTTGATACGCCCAGAGAGATTTCACAAAGTAATCAAAGACCAAATCTAATCCGAACAAGATTCCCTGATGACGCATCCCCGCCCAATCTCGTTCTAAAGCGATTACAGTATTGTGTGGGTCTGGTATTAGATGAGGTTTACATCATTTCAAATGGGGTTACGGGAGGTCTAAGCCAATGTTGATTTATATTTCTCGTCTGCAGCAAAGTGATGGGATTACTTTTGATTGCTTTACATTGTTATTTTTCATATATTGTAATTGGTAACCTGGCTTCTGCATTGCAAGACGTTTGTTCCTTGTATTCTTATTCAAAGACACCCACACGCATATATATATATATATATATATATATATATATATAGAGAGAGAGAGAGAGAGAGAGAGAGAGAGAGAGAAAGGGAGAGAGAGAGACAGACAGACAGAGAGACACAGAGAGAGAGAGAGGGGGGGGGGGATTTTGTAATTTTGCAATTTGTAAATTCACAATTACTTTAAACAGATTCAGATCCGAAAATTGATCATCTTGTCTTGAAGATCTAAAAATAAGCTCTCAGTCTTAAGGTTCGCTACAAAAAGGGAAAGTGCTCCTGAAAGTAACAGGTGTTTTGGACTGGAGCTGCATGAAGTTCATTTGCATACTGACCGCCTGTCAACAACACGTCCTTTCTTTTGTTGGGGCTTTACCGAGACTCAAAAGGTCTGTCAAAACCACCTGTGATCAAAATAGGCTGAAGTATGGACCCCACATTGTGTGACAGAAGATTTCGCCCGACACGCATAGATTGCTCAGTAGGGGGCTTTCGGCTCACCGTGTTGTTTTGACACTAGCTTTTGATCTCTAATTTTAGGGATCAGTCTTCTTTTTTCCAAAAGATGATAGAAGATCCAGATCGCTTTGATTTTTTTGTTTACCTTCTTCTCCAGCTCCATTGAGCAAACATATTGTACCGCCCAGCACTGTTTTGATATAGAAGCTTACCAATGAGCTTTCATTGTTTCATTGGGCTTACTCGTGTATGGGTTAAACTAAAACTTCAAAACTTCAGCTTTGATTTCTTTGTTTATCTTTTTCTTCAGCTCCTCCATTGAGCAACAATATACCGCCTAGCTCTGATTGCTCTAATTGTAGATCACTCATGCATGGTTCCATCTAAATCAATCAAAGAAAATCTGCTTATGTAACAATAATAGTGAAGCAGACCGTGAAAACACACTAAGAGGAAGCATTTGCAATATCCTCCAGGCGTTCAATGTGTTAACGTACGGATGAACTAACGTTGAATAACGTCGGCGGTCCCTAACCACATGTGTTATGTGCATGTTTACAGGTAAGGTAATAGCAGTGACATGCAGCGTTACCATTTGTTTGGTTTGTTCTCATATTTCTTCATATCCTCTTATTTGATTACTCATAAATGGATTATGATATATCGCATGTCCTGTCATTTTTACAGTAGCATAAATGAATAAGAATAACCTCATTGTAAGCCAAAGAACACGTCTATTCTTTAGTCATGCATCTGTATATATAACAGGTATAGCCGATATAGCAGCCCTTTGGCGTAACACACGCAGCGTGTCAGCAGCTGGTTATATTACACTGAACTACCTGTCACACTTACATGTAGCTTATGCACATCTAGCTATATGATAAAGCTTTTTAATAATGATGCTCTTGTACTTCTTGGTGGCAACAAGTAGGGGGATGAGAATTATTAACTTTATAAAAAGAATGCTATTCTACGGTAGACCCAGTAAATCGAAGTTCTGTCTCGTTCCTTCCACCTTCAGACATCAGAAATGAACCATCCCCGATGGATTGAAGTACTGTCGCGTTCCTTCCCACCTGCAAACATTAGGAATGAACCATCCCCGATGGATTGCGGCTGTCTGCAGAGATTGCTTGGTCGTGACATTTAAACCCTTTTCATTTGACATAAAAGCCCGCTCGGTTCCAGTTTAATGACAGAGGATGAAGTAAATGATACAGAACACCTCCCACGTAAGCCACAGATAACCATTGTATGTACCATATGCTACATTCGCTATGACATTCAACACATGATACATTGTATTTGACGTGACACAGGATATGGCCATTAGAACTTCCTCCCCACCGATCAACTGTCTCGACCAATTACGGAAATGAGATTTCTTTTTGTACCATTACGCCTAGATTTCTCTTGAAACCCATTGGATAATGGCGTCTTTCCGTCCAATGACAACCCGAGGGATCACACGAAGCGACAGTGGGTCCCCGGTTGGGTTGTCTTAAAAGTTTGATAGACATGAAACAGGTTTGATTGAAGAGGAGCTTTTTTGTGAATATGTAAGTAGAACTAATTCATTGCGTTTGTCTCAATACCTGAGCTGACAAATGGAACGATTTGATTTTTAAAGAACTCATTTTTATAGAGGTACCAATCTCATAGAAGCAGATAGTAGATGGACATATTACTGACACCTCTAGTATCTGAAAACAAATATATTAAATAACACTACTATCTTTTGGATTTAACACACTGCAATACATGGGAGTCAAATCATTCTCTTCGCCAAGAAGAGTATGAGATTGCTTGACTTGGGTCTGTATGTAGGTCAACAGCATATAACTCGAGAAATTGTGAATGGAACTTTGTGATTTTTGGTAGGTGTGTAGCAGTTGTCGAAAGGAATGCCAAGTTTGAAAACGGTTTACCTGGCGTTTTCCTACGGTACTGCAGCGAGCTTGGTATGTTTTTTGCGGTTTGTTTTTGGCAGCATAAGTCAAAATCTAGCTGGGCGATTTTCACGAAACTTGGTAGGTGTGTAGCGGTTTTGGAGAGGAAGGCCAAGTGCGAAAATGGTTTACCTGGCTCTTACCTATGGTGCTGTAGCGGGATTTGTATGTAAGTGCGTTTGTCTGTAAGCAAGATAACTCAAGAACCCTTGAATGGATCCTGATTATATTTGTTAGGTGGATTGAGGTTAGGAAAACGAAGGTCAAGTTCGATAATGGGCACCCTAGTGGCTGCCTAAGGTACTGCAGCAAAACTTTTAATTTTGGCACTTCGTGTTCTGGACATGCTGTGGTCATGATTTTTGAGTGGTAGATAGCCCTTGAAACAGAGAGTAAGTGCTGTGAGTTTGGACCCCCTAGCGGCTTTTTGGGAACTGCAGGCACCGATTTCCGTTCAAACTTTGGATGAGGATAACTTGAGAACGTGTAAACAGATCATCAGGATTTTCGGTATGTAGATAGAATGAGTGATGACTTATACAATGTAATACTAATTATGCAAATCAGTAGCTTATTTGCATAATTAATGAGGAAAGTTCATAAATCCATGCCAACAGCATATAACTCAAGAAGCTGTGTATGGATTTTCATGATATTTAGTATTTGAGTAGCGGCTGCGGAAAGGAAGGTTGTGTTCGAAAATAGTTGACGTAGCATTTTCCGTTAGGACGGTAACGGGCCGAGTGTGTGCGTCCTTTTGTTTGTGGAATGCATAACTCGAGAAGCCTTGAAAAAATCCTGATGATATTTGGTAGGTGGGTAGGGGTCAGGAAAACGAAGATAAATTATGATAGTGGGCCCCCTAGCGGCTTCCTAAGGTACTGCAGCAAAACTTATTAACAGAAATAAACTGTGCTCTATATATCTCATTTTGACCTATATCTATGGACACAGCTGTTATACAGATGGTTTGCTGGAGGACGCCCTTACACTGGGGACAAAGTCTAAATTGACAAGCATGAAATTCTGATTGACCAGGGATGCTACCAGGTCATCTGTCAGGTCACAGTCTGGTTTTGGTAATGTTTGTGTGTTTGTGAGGAACAATAAGACCTTAAAGTCTTAAATAAAGGCATGATTATTTGGCGAAGAGATGGGTTCGTTGAACTCTAGTTGCCTTTGAAAGTATGTTCCTTGGATTCGCGGTGTCAGCATAATTGTTACAAGAAAGAAAATGGTCCAAGACATGTATTCAAAACAAACCTGTTACCATGCTTGTGTTTTGTATTCTAGTTTGCTGAATCCCTTGTCACACCCATTTTACCTCGCCGTTGTCGTCTAACTCATTAGTTTTCCTCTGTTTGCCGCTTGTGTATTACAAGACGGGTCGGTGGTGTGTTCTACTCAACCTGTTGGCGCCAGCTGCAAATTGACTGATCATAATTTTGCTCGCGGAAACGACCACCTGTACAGTCAGGGGACATAATGCTGCATACATGAACAACTGGCATATATGACACCCAGTCGCCCTGATGACTATCGTGTTGAATGAATCAGCGTCTCTCTCTCTCTCTCTCTCTCTCTTTCTCCCTCTGTCTCTCTCTCTCGTTCTATATGTGCGTATGTTTCTACCTATATCTGTCCATCTTTCTCTGTCTCTTTCCCTCTCTGCCATTGCGAATGAATCAGTATCTCCCTCCTCTCTCTCTTATGTCCAAGCAGATCCTATGGTAGCCTTTCTCATTTTCTACCTGGTACAAAACGATACGTATCCATTTTGGAACGAACACAATAGACAGATTTTCTACAATTACAAACTTAGGTGCTACATTCATTATTGTATTATCAAGCCGTTGTCCACTGTTCATTGTGCTTGTCGAAAAGAGCCAAGGGAATTTCTCCGGTACAATGAAGCTGTGAATACTGTACGTTGCGTCTTTCTTCTCTGTCACGACCAGTGGAAGACTAGCTCCACAGTGAGCTAAAACTGGATCGAGACCACTTTCCTTTCCTTATTATGTTCCTTAATGTGATTTACCAGGCTGAGTGAAAATGAGTACCTCGCTATATCACAAGTGTATTACATGTATATTAAATGTGATTGAGATCAGATTTACCATTCCGCGCACCTTTCCTGTGTTGCCAGGGAGCGGCCATATCGAGGGGAACGAGCTGGATAACCTGTTCAAGGAGCTGCTGCAGAAGCTGGGCAGTACCGACGTGAGTATGATGGTAGTTATATACTACAAGCCAATCACGTTGCCGCCTATGCCCAAGAGGCAACGTCATTGGCTGGTAATGTCCCCTCGGACAAGAGGAGGGGAAGTATCTGATTGGCTGACGGCCATATGACGAATCCCTATACTACGTTTCATTATTATCTACATGTATATTATGTTTTATTACTATCTAGTTTCTGCGGAGGAACGATGAAGATCCGCATATCCTTCTGCCCCCTGCATGTTTTCTTTTGATTCTGTGCTATCATTTTCTTTTGATTGTTGAATATGTGATGATAAACGCATCAAATCAAGACAGCACTTAAGAAATAAAGATTTGTTTTCTTTTATCGCGGTTTAAAGACACTCTGACAGATTGTCAACACAAAGGTGTTGGAGAGGTGGCTGCTATAGACTATTTCTTAAAGTATATTCCACCATACTATTCCAAACACCCAAACCCGCACAAGTTCCTTGAAATAATAAACTGCCCTACTTTACACATCTCCAGACAATTGGCAAAATTTATCCAGCTAGCAACTGTTGTTAGAGAAAAGCAGCTGATGAGAGCTCCGTGATTGTTTGACTTTATGTGCGTTGTTGTTGTATATATTGTTTTTATTATTGTTTCTCATGTGTTTCTGTCTGTCATTGTGGTGATTTTAATATTGTTACTCCTATGGTTTCTTTTCATTGTGATTGTTATATTTTATGTTAATGTTGTTGCTATGGACATTTTTTGTCTTAAAGCAAATAAATAAAGTTCAAAGTAAAGTTAAAGCTTAGGTAAAAGGTAAAAATCCAAGGGACAGACAAAATGTGGCCACTATGGCCAGGTCGCTATTCAAAATATGGACCAATACAGGTTTGACTATTATGTTATGTAACGTTATGTATACAATATCAGTTGTTATGACAAGCACAACGTTAACATAACTTTCAGCCGATACTTTGATTGCAAGAATCTGGACCAGCATTCGAGAGCACTCATATAGTGATAGAAGTAGACATATATATATATAAAGCCAAAATGTGCCGCATTCTATACCTTTCAATACAGAATGAATGGCCTTGTTCAATGGTTTGGCTAAAAGGTCTGAAGTTGTGACGTTAAAAGCTTTTATGGCACCTTTCACAATGGTTCTGGTCGACATGCATTACTCAGGGGACGGGGCTGGTTTGGTGTGTGATTAATTATTTACAGTGCGGTTTACCGGCAGGCCTTGACCCGAGATGACCTTTTCATTAAATGCCACACATTTATCTCACTGTCATATACAATAGAAACAAAATATAGAGTCACGCAATTTTTTTTTCATATTGAAGCAAGATTATTGTAACATAGGCAATGACGATGATAGAATTGTGTTAAAAAAGCGAAGGGAACCCATGAGGTTATGTTGAAGTTTGTAACTTTCATTCAACACAAGCTAAGGTTGTGATTGATTGTTTACTACTATTGACTTTGGAATTGGCTTTTACATCCATTTCAGATATAGTTGTGGTAGTTTACAGCATATATTGTTCCAATACAATTCAATCTCTACAAGAGGCTACAACTAGAGAAAAAAAACCGGAGATTTACTTCCGGACGTTTCGAGTGACATCCATCACTCTTCTTCAGCGTCACTACAGCATATATTGTTTCATTCAAATTTTACTTCATTTTCAGCTTCTTTGTATGATTTTAAGTGTGGTCGAAAACGGAAACGGTCGAAAATCGATGATTGCGTGGATGTCTTCCATAACTTAGATCGATTCAACTTAGCCTAATCAAAAACGGTGACGTAGCATACACATTCAACGGAATATTTTTCCATCTTCTTCGGTATCGCCCGTTTGACAATACTTCATTAATTTATGGACGTTAGGAGTAACGTTAATACAATTAGTATTGGGCTTGGGAAAGTCGGCTATAGATCGCTTCTATCCAACGCTCCGCAACTATGACCTCTTGCATACGTTACAAGTAGTATGTTCATATGTTTCTAGGTTATTCAGTCTAGAGTGCACATCTTGTTTTACTTATTAACAACTCACAACACAGCGGAAAGGTATAAATAACTTCAAGGCAAGAAATAGCAGGCCCATAGTTTACAGGGAAAACGCATGCAGTTTTCTCGATCTGTCCCGTACCGACCGTTTCGAGCTTTCAGTGAGCGAACTCGATGAAAACTTATCATGCAGATCCGGTATTTTCCTTTTATAGACTTAAACGTTGACCATTAATATCAAAATCATACTTTCGCAGAAAAGCAAAAAATATTCCGCAAGGAACTCCTTCAAATACCCACAGGCGGCTTCTTGCGAGTGATGTAGTGATGACTGAAGCCGCTAGGCGTTACAAACGGTTACTTTACTACATGGCATTTTGCCCCGACCTTAGCTAGGGTTGATAATAGATATAGTCTTTCTGGCTCGTACATGTAATCTATATATTCAATCATGATGGGCAAAGTGCTCACAGTGCTATATCAGTGGTTACATCTCTTGTTAATGTTGAACTTAACACTGGTGCTTTTTACATTTATTATGATATTTGCTTTTAAAGCTACCAAGGGGAAAATTCAGACACTACTGCGATTGACACTTATCTAATCTCCATTCGAGTTGAAACGCACTATGAAGAACCTTTTAGACAGAACAGATAAAAATAAAATACCTCCAGAACAACATGACGGAAAGAGGCTTATCTTAACTGTATGCTACTGTGTGAGTCTCCAAATGGTTCAACGGTTAGTCGTTTATGCGTTTATGGGCTAACGATGAGCAAGAGAATCTAAATTGTCTACTTGAATATTGAGCATATTTGATATTAAGGATATTTACAGTCACCATGGAAGGGTTAGGGTAGAGAATGTTTTCTGACTGTCTGGACTGTCTCTGAGAGTCACAACTAGAGGGTTGAAAGGCGTAGAAAACGATAAATCTTCCACTTCAAAGTCTGCTTGTTGGGGCTCACAAACTTTATCGATTGTCCCTTAGCTGATTTGAATACGTCTAATGGCTTAGTAAATCTTTATTCCGTATGATCTTCTAGATGACTGGAGAGATTATGTCGGTCAAGCACCACTTAAAAGAGCTTTAACGATTCTATCTGTCATTACATACCGGATGTGACGTCATTTTTTTCCAGATAAGCCCGGAGGAGGTCAACTTTACCAGGGAGGCGTTCCTTTCAACCTATGACGTCACCGGGGACGGGAAGATTGACGTGTACGAGGTACGACATTTTTCACTGTTCACAATCGAACAAACAAACAAACAAACAATCAAACAAATCTTTGAAATAACCGATCTTCACACGTTTTATGATCATGACATATGCATGCGCATTATTTGTGATGTATTTTTGTTTAAAAGTGTACCTAGAATTTTATCAAAAGAAGGTACAAGATATTGTATAGACGTAGACCTGAAAATTGTAGATAAAGTTAGAGATCTAGACTCTCATGACTACCATTTCCGCGTACCCATACCCATCAAAAATGAAAATAAAAGCTCTTCTATCCCTTCCCCCCTGTCAGACCGTGATATAGATCCCATTCAAAGCCAACTTGGGACTTGTCCTTGTTGCTGTAATCGCCTCTATCCGTTTTCACGCCCCCATAACACAAACTAAACGGGCAGCTTACGTGAACTACCTTTAACTGTGATACAGAAAGATAAGATGGCGCCGAAGGATAAGAACACATTCATTCAGCAAAGCTCACAAATGGCTTCTTGGGTCCAGAAAAGTAGCGATGTTGTCATTTTCTCTTCCGTTTTACATCTGTCTAAATCGATCATGTCACCGTTGTAGACCAGGAGGCGCCTCCGGTGTGACAAAAAATGCCAGGAAGGATGAACAGGGGTTGTTGGAGAAAATTCGGAAATAATAAAAAGCAAAATACCCGGATCATTTTGCGTAAGCTCCGGGCTTCTTGGAGATTTTGCATTAGCCGAAAGATTTTTCAGACTTATGTCCAAGTAGATGTAGCAGTTTTCAGTGTATTCGTCGGCGTCTTACACGTTTTCTATGGAGATTCAGAACAAGCTCGATTGGCACATTTGTTCAGAGATTGTTTTCTGGCCTGACAGGCTGAATAAAGTTCTTTAACGAGAACTATGCAGCTCCAGATGTCTTACTGAGGGATGACTGTGGTGCGAAAGATGTCGGTATCTTGAGGAATGAGTCCACTCTACTTTACCTTATTTTCGATTCTGACGTCTTTAGCAGGATGGCGCCAACACGCCAGTTTCGTTCCCATTTATCGCTATCATTTGCCCCAATAGAAGGTGACAAATGTGATCAGCAATCATCACTCATTAGTTATGTGTCCATGGTTTGTCATAATGCTATAGTGCGCTTGTGAACGCCGCACTACTATTATATTATTTCATCAGCAGTCGCGAGATACATATCAACAGTGAAGCTACCGACGCAAATAGGCCTTTTGTCGTCAAATTCTTGGAATAGTAGATAATCACCTATTTAGGCCACAGCAAGCAATTTTTATGGATGACATCCTATGCAGACTGCAAAAATAATGAGATAGGGCGAAGAAAACAAGATGGGTAAAGAAAAACAAAATGGCTACATTTTCAAATTAGACACAATAGACGTTGTAACAAGAATTGTAAAAGCGACAAAACAAGAAGTGAGTGAACTATATAGTGCAATAAAAATGACGCTGGTGTGGTAGACTGGCATCACGTAATACCAAGTTGGCAACTACATTCATGACTTCCATAGTAGTGCCAATTTTGCAACTATCCAATTAGTTTACATATACTTCTACAACTACAGTCAAGGCTAACGTTACCTCGCTATTGCCACTTCTACAAGTACAATCATTAGGATACACATTTGCCCATTTTGGAACTTTCTCGTCCTGTGCCCAAGCAACTTCCTTAACTCTTCGGCATTTAAGAGTCCTCCTGATAATGTTTGCAATTAATTTACGCTTTGGCTGATTTTCAAGACTTCTTTTACAATTGACTTTTGCTGACAACAAATCTTGCTTGGCCCTTTCAGTAGCCTGGATACCAGACCCTAGACCGATCTCAAATATCTCCACGATCGATATTTTTTAGGTCGGGCTGGGGTCTGGTATCCAGGCTATCATTTCAGTTACCCCCAATTTTGTGGGTCGAGTTACTGACTCGAGTTATTCTTTAGCGATGTGGATTCATTAATCGCGTTGGTCCATGAGAGAGGCCAGCAATCAGCGACCCAGTACAAAAAGAAATGGCCAGCAAAAGTGCCAAAAAAGTCCATAGAGAGCCTGCTATGGAGGCTAATATATCTGCGTATTGCCTCAAAACCATATATTTTTACGTTTCAATGATTATTTCGCCCACGTTTTCAGCTGGCCACCATCATCATGCCGCCAGACGAGAACTTCCTGTTCGCCTTCCACCGTAAACATCCTCTGGACTCCAGTGTAGAGTTTATGCGGGTGAGCAACCCTAATCTTTCATTCTATAAACAAGCTCGCTATACACTGTGAGCGTCGACGAAGGTTAGACATTCAGGTAAGATACGCCAATTAGCAGTTACGTAAAGAACTGGATACGATTCTGGAAACAGTGTAACGTTTCAGGTAGACCTAGCTTTCGTCAGTGACACTGAGCAGAATCTGTTGCAGATCAGGCTGTTTACACAACAGATCTACTCATTGTCACTGACGAAAACTAGAGGATTCTACCTGAAACGGCTTTACTACTGTTTCCAAAATCATATTCAGTTGCTTCAGAAACTGCTGTCCCGGACTTTCGACGTCATCCCAGCATCCACAATATTTCATCAGTGACTGTGAAAGTCGACCTCCCAGTCAATGATGAGAGATCGTGGATGTTATCCGAAATGTTTGACTCTTAAGAGAGATATTTCCACTTGGTTGATTTATTTTTATATCGCCTAACGATGTTTCTGGACGGATTGTCAAAACGGAGTGCAAAGAGCATTATAAGCGTACGTTCTACTATCTTCAAATATATAATATATACGGAAAAGATAGGTGTACAAAGAATGACTCCACGGCCGGATTGTAGATCGCAATCCTGATATAGTACTTGAAGCACTTTATCAGGATTTGTGTGAACTGTGGAGCTATATTTTTAATATTAAATATTTACAATGTTATGATTTCCCGTAGCTGTGGCGGAAGTATGACGTGGACTGCAGCGGCTACATCAGCACTGAGGAACTCAAGGTTAGACTGGGCATGCCTCTGACACTCGACAACAGTATCAAATGTCTATCAATATGTCCAATGTTGAGACTTGAAAAACACCTTAGTATGACGATATGTTCAATTGTAAGTTCATAGCAAAGTCTCGCCCGAGGGCTAAGAGCAAATAACATGAAAATGGGGGTTACTAATAATGCAGAACAGTACAATATTTCTCTACTGCTAGGACACCAAAATCACACCAAGTATGAAACCAACCCATCTAGCCGTACTTGAGTTATCTTGTTGACAAACAGACACACACACAGACGCTAGTGAAAATATAAAATCCATGACGTTTCATTGAGGTAACAACACCGAAAGGTGCTGGATGTATCAGCGTTAACAGATTCTCGTTTGTCCCACTGGCAATGCCTGGATGTGCAGAACTTCCTGAAGGACCTGATGGAGCAGTCGCAGAAGCAGGCCAGTGATGAGGAAGTGGAGGGCTACACCATCACTATGGTAGGCACCTGTCAATCAATGTGGGCTACACCATCACTATGGTAGACACCTGTCAATCAATGTGGGCTACACCATCACTATGGTAGGCAGCTGTCAATCAATGGCAAAAATGCGTTCTACTGTAACAGTTGTACAGTTGTTTTTTACACGAAACTTTGAACGCTGAACGAACAGGCTGAAACACGTGAACAAATCGGGAAGGTTAACCCTATCATTCTTAAAAATAATGACTGCGCTAACGATGGATGAGTGCTGCTATTCATTTTTATCAGATGTGCAGACCAAAAGGCATAACAAGGTAAAACAAAATATCAAATCAACATGCAACCCTGAAGCTTTTGGATTCCTGCTCAGAAATGTTTGTGTTTGTTTCATTTATTGTAAATAGAGGTCTGACAATCAACTAGGACATGCAATTAATCAATAGCCTGGTAGTTATCATGCCTTTACCATAAATTATTGAGCTAGGATTACTCAACATTTCTTTCTCGTCTAGCTGGAGATATTTGACAAGAACAAAGACGGTAACCTGGAGCTGCAGGAGATGGCACGGTAGGACTTTCACTTTCTCAGGTGTTCGACCTTTGAAGTAAGCGCACGTGTGTTTTCAGATACTTGTGCTCAATATGAACCTCTGGATGGATTGTGATGATATTTTCTGGTACTGTATATGGCTTCGTCTTGGGAAGTCA
This sequence comes from Branchiostoma floridae, assembly GCF_000003815.2. Taxonomy (NCBI): domain Eukaryota; kingdom Metazoa; phylum Chordata; class Leptocardii; order Amphioxiformes; family Branchiostomatidae; genus Branchiostoma; species Branchiostoma floridae. Next base: position 1,949,444 of record NC_049984.1, read on the forward strand.
AAGGTCAAATATACGAGCTCCTGTCGGCTACACTCGGTACCGAGGTAGAACGTCTGCTTCTTGTAACTTTTGGAATGGATCCGAAATGCTATTTTTTTCTTCTCATTGATCGTTAATCCTTTCCAGACTGCTTGCTCTGAGGGAAAACTTTTTGCTGCAGCTGAAGGACTCGGTATGGAAAACTTTTCTATTTGCCATTTTACCATTTCTTGTCTTTTTCCAATCTTTTCCAACATAACCCTGATTTCTTGTGGGCTGTCTGGAACAGCAAACTGTAAGATTATCTACTGTCATTGTTTTACAGGCAAAGTCACCAGAAGAGCGGAAAAGGGACTTTGAGAAGGTTTTTGCATACTACGATGAGGTGAGTCTTATAAGAACAGGTAGAAAGCAGAATAGTTTTTCCATCCCAAAATGTGCAATTGCATATGATAGGATTGATACTTTTAAAATCATGATCATACAATCCATTACTAATTTTTTCGGTATTTCATTTTCATTTTTTTGTTTTACCAGAGTTACATCGCTCAGGCTTCAGCCTGTATGGTGGCTTTGAAAAGGCCTCTGACACCTGTTCCGCCATACTTTCCATTGTCTATGTATATGGAGAATCTCAATAAATGAATAAATAATTGTGGTTGCTTCTGCCTATTTTAGACTCATGGACTTCGACATTTCTTTTTATTAAACATTTCTTTGCCATTTCTGCAGAGCAAAACTGGATCGCTAGAGGGGGTTGAAGTGGATGCCTTTGTCAAAGATTTGATGGATCTCATTAAGGTATGGCATCTGTTGATATTTAAATCATTTCGTGTCAACTACTTTCTCATAGTTTGTGACATGAAATGTCTAGTGCACCGATATTGAGAGTTGTGCATCCAGCATTTATACCACACTTTGAGGAAGGACTGACATAACAGGTGACTATCACCTTTTCAAGATATCATTGATACTGGCCGGAGACCAGACTGTAAGGTTCGATACACTCACACCAGAAATTACCCCCAGTTTTGCCAATATGTGCAACGGGTTCTTTTAATGTGATCGAGGAGTGGCTGTCCTCAAAGAACGAGATCCTCCTATCCAAAGGACATAAACAGATGCTGGGTACTCATTTCCAGTGAAGTGAGGAAAGTGTCATTGGGACATGTCACAACATTGTGACATGCGAAGGGAACAAAGTCAGCAAACCCAGAACCTTTTACTCTAAGCCCAATATTCTAACCATTACACCACATAATGCTACTTCAGTTTCAATTTTGATTCACATGAAGGCCTTGCCTGTGACACTACCAAAAGATAACACTTTTGCCTTGTTCCCAGCCCAACCTGACCATGCAGCAGATAGAAGACTACAAGGAGGCAATACTGAAACACGTGGACAAGAACAAAGACAACAAGCTCCAGAAGAAGGAGCTGGCCATGTGCCTTGGTGTCCGGCTTTAGAGGCGCCACCTTGCGGCTTGCTGGAAGCATGCACTCTCCTCCATATCTGTGTTGTAGCTATTCTATAACTTCATAAAAATGTTTCTTATACTGTTAGAAATTTTGTGTTGTAAGTGTAGCATTTGCATGTGTGTCTAGAATAAGCTGTCATGAAATACATGATGAAAATCTTTGTACCGGTAAGTGGAAGTGTTAAGCTAAAAGTTTATCTGTGTTGGTATAAGTCATGCTGGGTAAAACTGTAATTTGCAACACAAAAACTGCACACTTGCAATTTTCTTGATCAAAGTTGAGTTGTTTTCAACACAAAAATCGGAATTTGTTTACCAACATTTTCCACTGTACAACTCCAGACATCACAGAAGCAGTGGACTGTTCATTCCTTGACAAAGACTGGAGTTGTTCTGTCAAAAATTTGAGGCGACTAATTCCTGACAATTTTGTTTGTTACCAGTTACAGCTTAACATTGATCCAGGACACTGTAAGTGTATTATGGAACCTACTGTGCCTCAGATATAACTGAAGTGAACTGTGGTTGTTGTGACATGAAGTTTGAATACATATTATATCTGTCCGATGGTTTTGTGTGTGTACAAGAAATTCTCCCCTGAAATATTCAAGGGGGGGGGGGGTGTACCGGTAATATTGAGTGACTTCATCCAATTCCTGCTCTTGTTGTAAGTCAAACTATCAATCAGAACAAGCAACATTAATCTGTGAGCTGATTTATCGGGGAGGGGGGGGGGGGTCGGCGTGTAGGGTTAAACAATGTCCAAATGGCCCATACCTGTTCTATCTTCTTCTATATACCACGAAAGACATTAATAGCTAAGGATTCTAAGTAAATCAGATTTCTTGCAGTAGGTATGGAATAAAGTGTAGGATTATCTTTCAAATGACATGTTTAACAATACTGTGCTTTGTCAGTACTTTAAAGATAATTGCATGTACTTTTTGGCAATTCTTCTGGGGCAGAGCCTGCTTTTTACAATAACAATAATTATTATATATATCAGCATAATATGGATGACAGGTCCAGAAACCAATTGACAGAAACTACTGTATGTCTGTATACCTGAAAAGCTTTGTATTGTTATTAATATTATGTAAGTGGTTGTCATATATACCATCGTATCAAACTTTTCCTTACTACAAGATTGTTGGTTGTGTTTTGCAATATTTCAAGAACTTCTGTGCACTTATGTTACTGTGTAGATCTTTGTGCATGTACATGTACAAGTATTGCTGGTTACTTGATTGATCATTTAAACTTTTGTCTCCTGCATGAATGTTACATGTCTTGTTGTCGTATTTACTGGGCCCCTTTGGAAATCAACTTTTGAAAGTTGAAGAGGCTACTAAGTTGTCTTGAAATGAAATCAATCAATAATCTGAAAATTGAAACTCTTCTATACAAACTTGGTTTATAAATATCATCACTTCTTTCGTATAATTTTCACTATTTCCTACACATCTTTTTCAAACTTTCAGTATGATACAAGAGCCGTACAAAAACTGTAGAACTTTTCACCTTGGCTCATAAAATGCTGTAACTCTATATGTACAGAAATCATTTTTGAACACTACCTAACGACATCAAAGACTGATACTCTGGGTTAGAGGTTGAGGTAAAATATAAGCACTGATGTCTTTTGAGTTATAGTTTACATCTTCCAATCTTGTTTTTGGAAACTTTACCGCAGTGCAATTTCAGTCTGGAAATTGCAAAATATAGCAATCTGATATTATTGCACTTCAATAACTGAACTTACATGCACATACATAGCACTATTAGCAGTATGTGCAGTCCAGTGGTTAGCAGCCCTGCCTCTGAAACTAGAAGCTGTGAGTTCAAATTCTGGCTGTTGCTCCCCCGACATGCACACTGACGGAAAGGGTCGAAGTCCTTAGACCACGATATTAAGTTGTGGTCCACCGTTCATTGTAGCCTGGTATCCAGCGATATTGATAATAATAATAATAATATATATAATAGCTCCTGTGTCTCTTCTGTCCTCTCTGCAAATTCGTCTATGTTCATTGTGCTTGTTGAAAAGAGTTGTGGGAATTTCCCCGGTACAATGAACCAATAAATACTGTACACAGTGTCAGTCCTCTCTGTCACAACCAGTGGTAGAGTAGCTCATCTGTTCATTGAGGTCATTTGAGCTCTGGTTTGAGATTTCACACTTTCAGTCATCCACAATCAGTACCATCAGCCCTCCATCCCTGGTTGTTGATGTTTTGCATATATGTTAATGAGGGCCTTCAGTTGCCTGGGAGGATACTTCAGGTTCAAGATCGCCTGCCGCAAGGCTTGCTTGGACGGATACACGCTGTCTTTCTCAGGGGTCTGAAATAACAAAGACATTTACATTTTGTGAAACACTGTAAAAGTTACAATAATAGCCTTTTCCTTACCTGTTTTCTTGATATACAATTCAGGAATTAGCCTTCTTACAATACTGTCTACGATGGATGACAATTTAGATCCTAACAAAAAACTAATTACTTCAATCTGAAAAAAAATTTAAAATCTAAACTATGATCGAGCACTGCAGCTCAAATGTACCCATTTAAACCTGGTTGGAGTGAGGAAAGATGTGTAAAGTGCCTTTTCCAAAGGCACAGCATCGAGGTCATGATTGTCATGGGATTTGAACCCAGAATCTTTCTGAACCAAACACCCTAACAGTTAAAATAGAATGATACCAAATGTGGACTATAAACAAGCTATTCTCACCTCATTTGAGGATGACGGTACTGGCTTGTGCACCTTGCATGGCTTGTGGGACTCCTGTGTAGTAGGAAGGGTGATCGGGAGGTCTCGTGACTTCTGGAGGATCGGAGCTTCCTTGGTACTACCCTTGAAAAGTGACTTTTTTGTTGAACTTTGTCTCAAGATACTGGGAGCATCTGTGGAAGTTCTGGTTTTTCTTGATGGAGGACACACTTCTGGGGAATCTAGTTTGCGCTTTCGAGAGTTTCTTGCACAATTATCAAGATCAATTTGTTCCTCCTGCTGTGCATGTTTGTCATCATCATCTTCCTCTGTGCTAAGTTGGAGTGAAGGTTGGTTGTCCAGTGGGTTGTTCAGGTACAGGTCACCCATGCGATCACTTTCTGTCTCGTGGGGACTAGTGGTTGAAAACAAAGTTTACAATTCAACAGGACACAAATTACTCAATTACCTGTGTGTGGTTGAAATAAAATACCTGTTTTTCTTATAAAGAAAATAGCACAAGTATACAATGACAATGCTTGCATCTGAAATGAAATGAGGCATAATTACCAAGTTTCCAAGCACCCTTGACCACCTATTTATGATCAGGTGAGATGTGGCCTAGTAAAAGCTGTCTCCATCTTTTCTAACTCATTGTTTGGGAGCCCATGTTGTTGATTTCCATTGCAAAACCTGCCACGTTAAGCTTATAAACATACATTTCAATGTCATGTCATACAGTTTAAGGTTCAGATTTTTGGGATGGCCATGGTAAAATTTGTGTACGTTCCTACAGGCAATTATTTTGTCCCAGGACAGAGGAATGCATTTTGGGGACAGCCCCAGGACAAGTCCACAAAAAAGTTGGGACTCTGTACAAGTTTCCAGGCACCTGCGACCCTATTTCTTATCACAAACCTGTGACTAGGGCTGAGGTCCCTCTTCAAGTAGAAGTCAGGTGGGGAGGTGCCTTGGAGCGGACAGTCGCGACCCATCGCCTGCTCAAAGTACGAACCCTCTGATGACTTCTCACTGCTTGGTGGGACGTAGTCCGGCTTCCAGTCTTGGGAACAGAGATGAAAAATTTTGCACCAATGGCATGTGAGCATCAATGGAATATTTTGAAATTTCCAATTGCAGTAACTTTGGTTGAATTACTTGGACTACCTACATATTTTGATTTTAAAAAAGAAAGCTAAGAGCAGTGGTATTTAAAATGACCAACCTTCCATGTCCTCCAGCTGCTTTGCCTGTTCCTCAGGAATGAGGAGGTGAGAGATGTCATGTGTAACCTGGGCTAACTCAGACTGCTGAGAGGATGGGATGAGCAGATCAGTCAGGTCCCTCTCTGTGATAACATCTTCTTCAACCTCTTCCTGTAAAAAACAACAATCTTTTGCTATAACAGAGATACAGATTGCATCAGTGATGTCATGTATAGCATGGTCTATACTGCTGGGAAGTGGGATGAAGATATCAGTCAGGTCCCTCTCTGTGATGGCATCTTCTTCGACGTCTTCCTTTTTAAAAAACAATCTTTATCGTCGTATCCATTTTTGATTATACTGCTGCTGGGATCCCTGTCACAGGGGTAGGCAGCAGTCGGAATAGTCTTCACACTGTGCTTCCATGCTGCTGGTCCGTCCAGTGAGTCCAGCTCTGTGCTTCAACTCCATGGTTTGCCTCGATGGCCGGACCCTACCTTCCGCACCCGCAAGTCAGCGAGGCCCGCGACAATACCGGCTGCTCGTCGGTGACTGCTACCGGCACTGCCTGTGCCTTTATCTGTATGAAGACGTTCCATTTCGGTTTGGATAGGGTTTTTTTACGGCCGGATATCCTTCCTGACGCCAACCTGTAACCGCACTAACTGGGCTATCAGTATCACATCATCCATCACACCAGTCTGTCAGTTTATCGCCAGCTGCCGCAATGAACCCCAGGTCAGGTAGGAGCTTTGTATCGGGGAGCTCATCCCTTAGACAGGCTGCTTCCACTTCAGCTGATGACCCCTGTCTGGCCAACTCGGTAACCCTGAGCAGGGGGAGGGGTCGAGGGCTGCCAGATCCTGTCCCTTATCGAAGAGGGACGGAAAACTGCTAAAGTGGGTTATAGAAATGTTGATGGGCCAAAGTAATGAAGAAAAAGTCAATAAAAAGT
>NC_049984.1:1956026-2004457 GCF_000003815.2 Branchiostoma floridae
CTCTACTGTATTTAGATGGTAGAGTTCTTTTTAAACAACTCTTAGTCTTTAGTCATAGAAGGGTATATCTCACTGAAGCTGCAGTACGTTGATGGTGCTAGAGTTGGGGCTGAGCAGGTGTCTAGTGGTAGACATTTGGTCCATGGTAACCTATAAATCTTTTAGATGTCTCTTGTGGAGCTTTTTGGACAACCAGCCAATTGCCTGCGCTTGTATTCACAGAAAACATGTCAAAATGAATTGTGCTTACCTGACATAACAAAGAGTAACTGTATAAACTTTAGACAAGCAAAAGCTGTACATCAATCGATAAATTCTAATTGAACATAATAAAGTAGAAGAAGAAAATCAATTAGAACATGCACCCTCCTTTTCTGAAGAATTGGTACTGGCTGTATTTATTCAGAGCTCTGCTAGGTGGCTCTCTTACACATGAACTTTCATTGTACATATGTGTATTATATCAACACTTACCTCTTCCTGTGAGACTTCTACACCCGCTTCTTCTACCAGCTGGGTCAAATGCACTTGGCTTTCAGACTGCATGGAGTTGTCTACATTTTCTGATGATGGGCCTGCTAAAACAACAACAACAATAACAACAACAACATTAATAACAATGACTTTCACATTTGTCCTTTCACAGTGTAGGTTAGAAATACTACAATAAAACACTCAAATATTATTCAATTTTAATGCCAAAAATGCAATAAGCTGGCTTGCCTATCTTAGTTCAGGAGAAGATGTAGTAATGCTTTTAACAAAAAACGGCAAGGGCGTGCCAGAAATAGCTAGCTTAGTTCTCAATATCCCACAAACAAAGACTTAGTGCAAAATGTTTGTCATGGCTTCAAGATTTCCACATATTTACCTCTATATCCACTGGACTTTGTATTTGACTCTTAAACGAGCAAATATTTATTCTCAAGCTTAATCCTTCTAAAAGGTTTGGAATCTGAATGATTTTAAAGTTGTAACATCATAGCAGTGTTAACTGTCAACAGTCAAGTTAATTCTTTGCATTCTGACTGTGACAGACTATCGGAGGCAACTTGATATTGACAATTTCACAGCAATACGTTGTAGCTTGGTAACTGGATTAAAAGTAGTGAGCTAGTTGATACAACATTTCTGGGTCTTTGCACGAAACACCCCTTAGGGAAAGCCTACTTGATCCTTTTTAACAGTTGTCTCGATGACAAATTGGACACCTGTTTGGAAAGTTTAATGCCGGGCAAACTTCTGTTACATCAGTTACAGGGTTCTAGCCAGTGCATTTCTAGCGTAACAAGCCACTACACTATAATTTGCAACCACCATGCTAAAATAAAGACCACTACGCTAATGTTCAACTAGCATAGTGGTACTTTGCTATCATTTACTTGTTGAAAAATGTCTAATCAAATATGAAAAATTATGATATGCCACTCCAAACTGACCAAATTACATGTTAGCAGAGTTACAGTAAGTCCCCTCATGGGTACCCTTATCATGCCAACTTTTTACTCTACATTTTGAAAATCTCAACGTGGAAAGACCCTCTTCCACACTAACCTTTCCATTATACTAATTTAAAAATAAAATCGTGAAAAGTAGAACCCTGCAGTTACCACAATGTCAGAGCATTGGGGGGTAATACTCTGTACAGGAGCAGACATACTCATACCTTACCTTCTGACTCCTCCTGTGGGACTTTGTTTCTTGACACGTCACTGTAAAACAGTGCAGAAAGTTTACTATAGTAAAATCCAAACATTATGATGTAATCTTCAAGCAGATACTGTAAAACAGTGCAGAAAGTTTACTATAGTAAAATCCAAACATTATGATGTAATCTTCAAGCAGATCTATCAATGGCCCATGGATGCTGTTTTGGGCCACAGCGACGTTAGCATCCATTTGCAGGTGCAGCATTTGAACGGTTCGCACATCTAAATAAAGAGAAGTTCAGTTCAAGAATCTAAAGTGTCTAAACATGTCTTGTTGTTATCCGTCCGTACTTCTTACATTACTCCTTTTGTTACAAACTCTCGTCTTAGCAGTATTCCAAAAGAACCAGGTAAGAACATCTACCCCCCTACACAAAGATAGAGGCAGCTATATGTACTACAATATTCCCACCTGTGCAACAGTGACATCATCCTTCTGACTTGTGGCAGCTCATTGCTATAAACATGTACAAACAAAACAAGACATCAAGAGAAATTAGGCTCACACAATTTGCATAATATCTTTTACTTTCATTTTGAGTTGCAAATGTATTTTCATTTAAAGTAAGTCTGCATAATTGAAATGAAAAATGACCATTTTTTGTGACAGAGATGCCTATTCCAACATGACTGTTTGGGGAGGGCAGATTTAAAGAAAAGCAATTTCAAAGAAAAGCTTAAATTTTAGTGAAAACCTTTACCACAATATAAGGGCATTGTGAAACTCACCAGTCTTTGACATCGGAGTAGAAGTGGCCACCCTGTCCCCACAGTGTAAACTTCTCCACCAACAACATGAACTCCCAACTATTCTGTAATATCAGTAAGAAGAAATACTGCATACCTGGTAACTGCACACATGCACAGAGGCTCCCATGTATTGTGCACAAATGTTGTATAACTACAGCATGAGCACTATTTCCAAACTACGACTTGCACACCATAGTGCATTCAAATTGCTTTTTTCTGCTGGCAGGTATGGAAGTCAAGTTATCCGTTTATCAACAACCGGACCGATACACCGTAAGCTTGAACACATTCATTTGCTTCCCGCCTGTTGTATTCCGATGATGAGATTATTCGTGCACTCTGATCCATCCATAAACATCATCGCCGGCATGGGACGCATCTCATTGTCTCTACGTAGTTTTTACATTTTAACTGTTTGTACTGTTTGTATGGGTCACGGGCATGATGCAAATAAATAAACAAAACAAACAAACAGTTACCTCACCTCTCTCATGACCTGATTGACGATGATAGAGTATTTCTTCAGAATGATGTTCATGCCAGGCAGACTGGACAGCTCACTTTCAGTCTGGCTGCAACTGGGAACAGCATACATGAAGTAAACTTTGAAAGTTCATTCAATCCACAGACAGCACACTGGTTTGGCTAGTATGTAAACATGTATCTAAAGTGATTCTCTGTTTTGTATTGTCTACATAACCATTTTTGTAAACTAAACTATATACATGTATCGGTGAACACAACGTAACCTTTTATATTGTTGACTTGTCCAGTTACCAGGGCTAGCCCTTGATAATAGCCACTGGCTAGTTGGGCAGCCCTGGCTGTATTTCTTTGTATACAGCCAAATAGATCCATTTGCTATCATAACTAGTAAACAATAAATTTTCCTCCGACTGCAGTGTATAGACTGACTGCTAGGTGGTGCTGCATTGCCAGGGCTCAAAATTCATTTTGGGGAATTTCTGGTGCAGCTAACCTAAACATTTAGGTGCACAGAAACAATTTTGGGTGCACAACATGACAGAATTTAGCATGTCAGCAAAACCTCATAATATTACAACCCTTACTGCCTCTTTTCATAGCACCCATCTGAAATACCATAGCAAGTTTTTGAAGATTGTTTGATCCCAATCACTTCAACCCTACACACTGCCAATTTGGGCATGTGTAAAGTAGATATCTTCAGGCAGATCTACTGTTGGTTTAAGGAGCTTTGCTGGCCAAGGAGTGTTCTGAGCCACCAGGGCTTGGCCAGCTAAACTCTTCATGCCACCGGTAGATCTGCCTGGAGATTATGAAGTACAGGGGTCTCACCTTTCATCATCTTCGTCTGTCTTCAAAGCCTCATCACTGAAGAGAGCCTTGATGAAGACTTGACTGTCACATACGGTTCCCTGGTAGCCTGCCCTGTCTGTGTCCTGCCTGGTCTGGCTGTCGTTAACATCCAGGTCTATCTGTTCTCTTCGGTTTACCTGTGTGAAAGGGAGAAACATTACGCAACATTACTACCATGTAATTATCTTGTATTACTATGTATTATATCTGTATCTGTATCTATATAGCTGGTATAACCGCCCTTCGGCGTAACACACCAGCTTCGCAGGCACGCGGTGCGGCAGCAGCTGATTATATTACACTGAACGATCCATCACACCTAACTTCTGCACGGTGGGTACTGAAGATTATCAAAGTTTTGGATATGGTTTTGTTTATAAAGGACAGCTAAAGAAATCTCAAGAATAGCCCAGTTTCTGGAAAGAAGGTCACATAGAATCTTGTACTATCCAAATCTCAGTGTGTACATCAAAGAACAAATCTATGGTTTAGTTCTTTGAACAACCATGAAAAAAATCATCCAACACCTCCTCTGTTGACCTCACTTTACTCTCTTTTACAAGATCTCTTCAGTGCCACTGACAAAAGATAACAGATGTTATCTGAAATGTCTGACCATTTCCAAAATCGCATCCAGTTGCTTGAGCTATTTGGCGCATTTTACCTCTATAACCCGTGCTATGACCGCATCATTACGGCACTGTTCAGGGTTGGTGTGGTTCATGATGGTCTTCACTATCCATGTGCCTTGCTGAAGTGTGCTCCTCCCGAAGTTGTAGTGAAACATTCTGTGCAGAATTCACTCCACCACCTACAGGGAACAACCTGGAGAAAACAGTTGCAGAATTTTAGCTTAGAAAAATAGACTAAAACTTTCTAGTGTGCATTTTCTTAAACATGTCCCTGAGCCCAATACATGATAGATGTAGATGTCAAACTCATATTGATATAGACTTAGGCCATGTTGATTTGGTTATGGGGATGAAATCTAAGCATGATTAATTTCTGTTCATTTAAAAGACAATTCAATAACAATGTAAACCTTACACTAAGTTACAGATCAGCTGCAAAGTGATTGAATATAAACTGCAATAACAATATTGAAAAAAATATGCCAAAATATGTAAAAACATATTGCAAAATGATACTAATGAATGTCATAGAATGCCAAAGTCAATTCTAAAGACTCAAAAAAGATGTGAAGAAACGAAAATGAAGAATGATACCATTTTCTGCATGTTGAGTCATCTGTTCAACGTCCCTAACAGCATGGATTTCATGATGCCTGGAGTCAGATTTTGTATTCACACGCTCGCATCAGTTTTGATGTTCTCAGAGGATGTCATCCATATAATTATAATCAAATCAACACGGCCTTGTTGCAAATACTAGTATATGTAATCTCATTAAATGGACCCATTTAATGCCATAATGCCACAGCCATTTACAAAATACATGCATTTACAAATCGCTTTCGTAAATATTGGCTATCCTATACCCACTCTTCCGCACATTCCTAGATCTATCATGTGCACACTCGAGCATACTTACCTACAACTGACAAATCCATTTGTGCCTATCCCCTTGCCTGGGACCTGTAGTTATCAAGAAATATCGGAACTTTCGAAAAACAAAATACTTTTTTTAGACTAGCCGCCATTTTTAATACCCACAATGCTTTGTTCAGGAGCGGCTACGTCATCGGTTTGTGTTTTGTCTGAAACAACCGAGAAAATCGGACTTTCCTTGTGAATTTGGGTGGTTTGAATGATATGGTTGAGTTTTGGTTCCAGTATTAGGACTAGGGGTGTTTCTATCGGGTGTATTTGTCCTTTGATGTTTTGTTGCGGACAGTTTGGAAGTTGGGCGGGGATATGACGTCATCAAAACACGCGTATTCAATTTCTTGGGGGCTGTCGCCTTCATTAGAGATGACACTATGCACGGAGGGCGGACTTCGCGCCGGCTACACTGACTTCTAACCCTATTTTACCCGTCTGGAGGACCAGGAACGCGCTAGAAATACAACAGAAGAGGCAGGGAAGGCCTCGAGGATGTCAGGGAAGTCAAAATCGCTCGCTCGGGTGAAGAGCGGAGTCGTCGAGGTGAAAAGTAAGGTAAGAAAAAATCCGTGTCGCGAGAACGCGTACCCTTGTCTTGGGCTGGACTTTCGTTGTTGTGTTTGAGGGCGTGTTTTAAGATCAAGGTACAGGGTTTGGCTCGATTGTGGGGCGTCAGGCTATTGTTTCAAGTCTGGGGGAGGTTCTACAACAAATTTGTCGCCGAATTCGGGAAGAAACGAAATCTGAAAGAGCAAGAGTTTTCATGTGTTTTGCTTGCATGACCGGCTGTGTTGGTAGAGTCCAGCCGCGCTTGCACAACCAACCGCCCTGGCTAGCTAGCCTACATAGTTTGACATAGCCTACAAGTTTGACCTTCTTTCCCCCTCCCCCTTGATAAACCGGCATACCTCGCCCTGTCTGATCCGAATTCCACTGTCTCTGTCACTCCAGTTCGACGCCGAGTACCGGCGATGGGCCCTCGACAAGACGACCATCGAAAAATTCGACGATTTCTACCAACTTGTTGAGCGGAGACACCACCTCGCCGACATTCCTTTTACCCTGTGCTACACGGACCCGCACGGGGATCTCCTGCCCATCAACAACGATGAAAACTTCGTCAAGGCCATGAGCACTGCGGCTCCGGTGGTCAGACTTATCGTGCAAAGAAAAGGTGAGTTCGGAAAGATTTTTTATTTCTAGGCCAAAGGGGGGAGGGGGGCGCGCAAAGCCACTCCTGGATCAAACCAAGCATGAAGTACCTTTGCCGTGTAATCGACCCGACTGGGTGGTATTTTCTGGGTTATGGACAGCTCTTAACTCACGATTTAACTTCAGAACCTGCTTAGAGCCCCACGGGAAACCGTTAAACTCCACAGGAATCGTTTTATCAAACCATCTGGAGTGGAGTGACTCCTGAGTTTGAAAGGTAGAGATTCTGAACTTGGATAAACAGATGTATACATGATGTAGAAGTATACAGTACTGTCATGGGAGCCTGTCTGACTCAGCACTAGAACATCCACTTCCTGTGCTTCAAACATTATATCCCCAATAACTCATGGTTATCTGCTAATAGTGCCAAGAAGGAAGCAATTTCAGGCTTAGTTTGCACCGGCACACGGATTGTTATCACAGGGTGGAACAATTTTCCTTTCTTGAGTAATCCTCGCTTGTTACGACTTCCTGCTCTCGGCGGTGAAGTGCGGCTACCCGGAGTTCGCTGTTGCTCGGTTTGTTTAGTGTTAGCTGAATAAAGACGAAATCTGTACCAAAGCGATATCGGAAATGTCGTAGTCATAGCAAGGAAATAACAGTGGCTACATTCATGTGTATGGTTAATGAAAATGTAATGGTGAGAATAGGCAGGTTTCCAAGTAATTCCATAGCTAATATGCACACTTCAGCATCTGTGGCTTTTCAGACAGAGTTGAATGCCCTGTGGCCTGTGTGCATGTATCTAAACACCTTAATTCAGTTCTACTTGATCCAATGTTTGCCTTGGCACGGACGGTAGCCCCAGATTTAGCGAGCATGTTTGATATGTACTTCCCCCCTGCATTTCACCCACATATCGGATTATGAGTTGACATGCCAGGCGTGTCGCGGTCCCCGCCAGCCGGGACACGTAACCCCGACGTAACCGCGCCCGGATCCTGTCGAAAGTAACGGGTCGCAGGTTTCCGTGCGTCCTAGGAAACACGTTCAAGCGCATGCTGGAAGAATGCGCTCATTTCGGGGTCGTGTCACCCCCATACAAACCCTTTTGACAAAGGAATTCGGGGACAAGGAAAGCTAATAATGACTCGGCTTCCTTTTGAAACGGACATGCCGCAACCAGTCATATCCATATCCTTCAGAGTTCCCTGTCTCTGTCGCATTCCAGAGGAATTCCTTCGCATTAGCTACTGCCCTACTTCAGCTGTCTAAAAACTGCTCTGCAATGCCAGTGTTATCTGGGAGAGTGTAATTCAATTACCATCCTAGCCCTTGGTAGATCGATCTGTATTATTAGATCCTTGTTTTGCATAATTGATTAACGTGGTTTGTAGACCTGTCAACCATGGGCAGGGTCATGCTAAGTGGTTTGGGAGAGGGTCGTGTTTTTGTTTGGGACAGAAAAGGGGTCGGGAGTATTTCTGTGTGTGTTTGTTTACTACAACTGGGTCAACGCAAGACAGAAGTGACTTGCGTATGCATGAGATGTACACAGTTGAGATATGAAGTAGGGCAAGCTTTATTTCGTCAGATTAAAAAGACAGATTTTTTTTAAAGAAACCATCACATCGTACCAAGGAGCTTTTATCGTACATAACATTCCAACCTCACCACGTATACCACCATCATTCTTCCATGTAAATCACATTGTAAAGTACAGAGAGAAGTGACTTGCGTGTGCATGGGATGTACACAGTTTAGATATGAAGTCGTGCAAGCTGTACTTTTTCGGATAAAAAAGGCAGATTTTTTTAGGAAGCCGTCATCTTGTCCATAACATTCCAACCTCACCACGTATACCACCATCATTCTTCCATGTAAATCACATTGTAAAGTATAGAGAGAAGTGACTTGCGTATGCATGGGATGTACACAGTTGAGATATGAAGTTGGGCAAGCTTTATTTCATCAGATAAAAAAGACAGAAATTTTTAGGAAGCCGTCACCTTGTGCATAACATTCCAACCTCACCACGTATGCTACCATCATTCTTCCATGTAAATCACATTGTAAAGCACAAAGTGGTCCAACTGTTTGTCATTCCAGCAATCCAAAGGTCTTTAGACGGGTTGGTGACTTCCCGATCGTGGTTGCTATGCACAGACAGCCACCAGTCTCTTAGTAAATGCTGCTACTGAGACAAAAAAGCTGGGCGACTCCAATATCAGTGGGACAAAAGTTACTTGAATGTAGTGGGTGGAGATACAACAAGTACAGTCATGAGTCAGGTGTTAGACATACCTGCACATAGGTAAGCCCGTGTTTACTGTACAAATACACAATTATTCGTCAGGATTCTTTCAATGAGTGAGAACAGAGAAAAGCTACGAAGAACTTCAGGAAGGTTTTGTAAAATGTGGACACACGGACATTTTACATGCAAAATATACGATGTGAGGCAACAGTCTGAATAAGCAATACTTTGTCTTGGTCCTTATCTGATGACGACAAATGTCTGTTAGTGTTAGAGCTGTTGGAATGAATTGATTTTAGGACGACTTTGACCATTGTACAGTCTTTGTAGTTTGTACGTAACTGTGGTTCATGAGTTCGATTCTGGATGGGCATGATGCAATCAGGAATGTTGACACTTTGAGGTCATACATTACATGTAGATCTGATGCATTGTGTTGTTTTGTACAAGATTGACTATAGAAGCATGATTACTAAATATAGTGTAAAAGAAAATCATCAATATTATGTGAAAATTTTCATAAGCATGTTAAAAGACTGAAATCTAAGTTTTTGTACCCAAAACTCCATGTTCTTGAAAATCAATCCAGCTAGGTTATCTTCTTTTCATGTTCTGCAGTCTTATTTCTTTATCAGTGGTCTGGCATTGCTGTGTGTTGTGAATGACTAATTGGTTTACATTAAGGACAGTTTTAGTATATGCAGGGCATGTTTTTTTTTTTTTTAAATATTTGTGCCCCCCTCCCCAAGCTGGTTGTTTAATCAGAGTTCCCACACAAATTCTTGAAGCCAACCACCCTGGGTGATTCCGTTCATGGTTCAAATAGCCCCGAGCCAGTGAATTGTGGTTAGATAATGCCATAGATATATATCACAGCTGTTACTGGATCAGAGATTGACAGTAGTGTACATGACATGTGCATACAGGTGTGTGCATTATCTCTGGTATTGTGTGCTAAGTCATGAATATTCATGAGTTATTGTCTGAAAGGATTTGCAGCATATCTCTCCCTGGTTGTTGTAATCCCTTACATTGGCAAGGTGTCAGAATCTTGTAGATATGAAAAGGGGAGACCCTTAGGATTTTATTTTTATCTTTAGGTTTTTGCTACAGTGTTGTTTCATACTCGCGATGCTAGACAGTCAAGTGCTGTGTCATTTATTTGTGTGCACTGCGCTATATGTGATTTATAGTAAATTGTACAGTAATAGTTATGATATTCCACAAACCAGGAATGTTGTAATGAATGCATTTGTCTTCCTGTACTATCAATAGGTGAACCCTAGGTGTTTTATTAGTAACATCTCTTCAAAATTGATACGTATGATTTATATAAACAAAAGTAAGTATCTCAGATAGATACGATGGTGATAAATTCGTAAGTAAAGATAGCAAGATGACAAAAATGATTTCGTTTTGCATGTTTTATCCTTGGGTTAGAGAAATACTTTTTCCTTGTAAATTGCATGTTGCAAGTGGGTATTAAAGCCTGCATTGTCTCTCAATATAAATACAACAGAATTTCTGACATAACAAACTTTGATTTACTTTACTTCAAAACCAGATATTGGCCATTTTACTTCAAACAGTCGGTAAATTACATTGTAGCAGATTACTTTACCTTTATATCCAACGTAATGGTTATTGTGGCTCTGTTTTTTTGATCACAAGAATATATAGTTTATCTAGTCAAACCTTGTTTTTATGGAAATCATTTGCAATTCTTGAACAACAAGGTGAAAATGACACTCAGTAAAAATTGAGGTTTTTTAAACATTTTGTGTCAGCCAGATTTTTTGTTCAGTCTGCAGATCTGACTAAAACATGCATTTTCCCAGAACCCTTGACATGAAGCATGGGTCTGTGCTATGTATGCATCATGGAACTGTTCACTGTCCAACTAATGTCTCACCTCTCTGCCCCTCCATGCCTTCCCTTGTCTGTACTGAAGAGCCTGAAAGGGCATAGCAATGAGAGGTAAAGTGACAAATTCCTTCTCTATTTCAGGCTTTCCAACCCATACATTTGTCAAAAGCATTACCTGATTATATATTTAAAACAGATGAAAATTGAATAAGCCTAAGCCTAGGGTTAGACTTGGCCAAAGTTTTGAAAATAAATTTTTCAGGCAGTTTCATTTGGTACAAATCTTTTCAGGGGTAAAGTGAAAAATTCCTTCTCCATCTCTGTTCTCAACTACAAACAGATATATGATAACAGATGAAAAATTGAGTAATGCATTGCCTGAGTTCTGAAACATCAGGTCAAGTTAAGGTAAAAAGATACTCGGTTTCATCTGTTACAGAGGAATGATAGGTAAAGTGAAAAATTCCTTCTCTATTTCAGGGTTTCCCAACCCATACATTTGTCAAAACTGCAAACAGATATATATGATATCAGATGAAAAATTGAGTAATGCATTGCCAGAGTTCTGAAAACATAAGCTGAAGGTAAAGAATAAATTCATCTGTTGCAAAGCTTTTGGTGGCTAAAGTGACAAATCCTTCCTCTATTACTGGCTTTCCAGCCCATAGATATGTGAAAACCACAAACAGATACAATAAAAGATAAAAATTGAGTAAGGTTTAGACTTCTTTGCTGAAGTTTTGAAAATAGATTTTTTCAGGCAGTTTCATTAGTTACAGAACGTTTTGGGGCTAAAGTACCAAATCCCTTCTCCATTTCAGGATGATGAAAATATTGCTTGAAAGAAAAAAAATCAGTCAGTTTCATCTGTTACACTTAGAGCTTTACATGCACTGCATGTGTCCAGATTTCTGATGTAAATTTTGATAAATCGATAAAAAAGCGAAGATTGAGACAGATGAACCATCAGAAGATCGCTCTCATTCTAGACAACTTCTATCCGTCATCCACAGAAACTGACCCCCACAGGTCATAGGTCACCACTTGCATTACACGCATAGTTGTTACAGGATACAAGGTAGTGCATGTAGAGGGAAACAGTGTTGAACTGTACTGTGGTTCCCTTTCCTGGACGGTACTTGATAAGAGCGAATCTCTGATAAAAGTTCAAGTCACCTCGGAGGCAGAGGTCAAAAGTTAAAATGGTGGTCCGAGATTCTGATTTATGGAGGAAAGGGAGGAAAAGATAGTGTGTGTCTTGCTCTTGGTGTTTGTATCTTTCTGTGACCTCTTTTTGTGTCATATATTTCAGTGTTGATACTGTCAATGTCGTCAGTGAATTAGAGTGGATTTTTGTGTCTTTCTTGACATTCTTTTTGTTGGAAAACAAGTATGGAAACGCTCTTGGTGTTTGTATCTTTCTGTGTTCTCTTTTTGTGTCTTACATAATACTAATAGTGTTGAAGATGATCTATGTTATCAGTAAAGTAGCATGGATTTTTGTGCCTTCTGGAAGGTTGTGATTCAGTCGTTATTCGTGGTCTCGTGCTTGTTTGTGTTTCGGGAGATAAGACGAATATTTCTGCACATTCTTTCTCCGGGGCCGAGCTGTTGCTATGGAAACCAGAATAAAGCCACCATGACATCACATGCAAAAACTAATTTTCTACAGGGATATATGCTCAGATTATATTCCTAGAGAAGGATTTTCGTCAATTTCTGTAGGTTTAATTCAAGGATTTTAAAACATTCAGAAATTGTACGATTAGATTCTAAAAATTGACCACAGATAGCTATTAATTATCATTCTCGTGTTACAACCTTATCAGATCATGAGTCAGGAAATGTATTTCCAAGCATGAACCAACAAAAGCACTGTATGGGGTTTCCCATCAGTGCATACAACATACAGCAAAGTTAACAATCCCCTTCAAACTAGATTCAAAGGTCTATTGAAAACCTCCTATCACACCCAACAATATCTCTGTCGGTGGCTTGCAAATGGTCAACGAATCCATGCAAGTTTGGCTGGTGGCAAGGTGCATACATGTACAATACATTCTGTGTGTGGGTATGATTGCTTGGCATGATATACAAATTGTGTATATTGTCATATTGTTGTGCCAACAATTTTCACAATGATTTCACCCAAAGTAAAGTCCTAATATCCGGTTATAGATCTGTATGTGGTAGCTAGTGGCTAGCCTATCGTAATAACAATAGCCAGGTGTGATACGTACGATTCAGTGATTCCCAATCAAATCAGTGTGATCGTGTCAATAGTTCATCAACCAAAACATTCAATTTAGAAAAAAAGTAGCCTATGTTGACCGAGATATAGCCTTTGACATGCTTTGATGAATTTTTACTTATTATACAAAGCAATAGACTGTGTACCCAAATCATACAGTTCCTACATTGACAAAGGTTGGACATCCAGGTGATCAGATATACGATACAAAGTTACTCAAGCAACTCAGTGATGTGGACACTGTCTGAAACATCTGACCATTTACAAAATTACAGTTGCTTGTATGCCTTTTGTAATTGCATTACCTACAGTAAATTTTGTGGAGTCCTGGTATTGCATGAAGCTACACTACAGCAGTGTCACTTGTTAACCATCCCCAGACATATCTATGGTTGCAGGCCATTAATTTCATCATGGGATTTGTCCATAACTGAATCTGGTGTCCGCTGTGACAATCTGGGAGTCAACCACCAAGAGACTAATCCATTTAGTTGTGATCCAATCACCTTCTGACAGCCACCAGACATCCATCCATCCAGGGTAACTTGTAGCCAGCCTGAAATCATTTTCTGTCCCCTTGATTTTAAATCCTATCCAAGGCATGAGGTTCCTAGGGGGGGTCTGGGGGCAAGCTCCTCTGAAAAATTTTGAAATCTAGACCCTTTGAAATAATATATCGTGCATTTTGAGGTGTAAATTTTGCTGGTAGACTAAGCTGTTCAACGGCATCTGTTTTGGTGAAAAATTACACAAGGGAGACAGTTTTTCATGTCTTAACAAATGAATTGTTGTCCGTCACAGGACGGAATGTGCAAATTTTTTTCCTTCCCCAGCTGCAAAATTCCGTCAAAGGACGGATGCTGACTACAACCCTGCATCCATCGCTCTGATCCAAATCTTGCTGCCTCGGCAGAAAAAGCAGTTTTGTTTGGATGTTGCTGGAGGGAAACATTGTCATTTCATCATAAAAATGTCACTGCGAGATGTGAAATTAATTATTTAGAGAGTTCCTTTGGTTGATGATCAGATATAAAAGGAATTTTATTGTGGAGACGACCTTATATGATGTGAAGAATAACAATTTTGTAACCCAGGAATGAAATCTTGGGTGCCAAGTACGATGCACATGAAGCTTAGGAAAATAGCAAGTAGAATGTTATGGTTATCATGTAGATATTTAGAATACCTGGTAGTGTAAACCTACGCAGGAGAATTTCATCACACAAATTGTTTGAATACCAATGTATGAAGTTTTGCTGTAGTACCAATTGAAGCCACCAGGGTGCTTAAAGCCAGTTTCTTTGATATGTCAAGACATGACCAAATTCCAAATTTCAACTGCAAACACAACTGTGATACCGAAAATATAACCTTCTTGGTGAAGGTAACTATAAAAAACATAACCTTCTCAGCAAAGGAATTAGGATATAAAAAAAACAGCATTTTGTCGGCAAAGGATAAAAACATTGCCTTCAAGATTGGTGAAGGTAACCATAAAAAAACATAACCTTCTCGGCAGCAAAGGATAAAAACATAACCTTCTTGGTGAAGGTAGCTTCCCAAAACACAACAGTAAATGGTTGAGAGCTCGTATTCAAGATTTGCTGTGGAGGGTAAAAATGACTTCCTTAGAGGTCTGCTCCATGACCTGGAGAGATAGTGCTTGAGCAGTCGAGCACTCAACAGCAACAACAATAACAACAACTAGAAAGAATTCAAAAGACGACACTGACAGGACAGTCTGTCCCATTCTGTCTGAAAGAGAACAGGTGAAATATGAAGGGCTTTGCAGAAAAATATCCTGAATTTGATGTCTAGGTTAAAATTTACCCTTTTGCTAGTCCACAGACATTCCATGTTAGTGTGATGTTGAAGAATTAAAAACAAGTTGTCAAACATTTTTTTCCAGACACAAAACATGCATGTACCTTGAGGTTGATAGGAATCTGTGTATACACAATGATTGTGCATGTAGTTAATTAATGATCAAGTCTGTCATCTTTGATGTTCCTAGTTGTTTCAAGATGGTTGAACCTCCTTGGTTGTTCTTGTTTCTTCAACATCTTTGCCGGAGTTTTGGATTACATCATGTGCTAACATGAAAAGTAAATTAGGTGGTGGTCAGCCATGTTTGGCAGGTTGTGTTTTCTGTCAAATTGAAACCCAGTTCTGTCACTTGGATGCCATCTTGTATCTCCTACCAGTCAGTCAAACAGTAGCTAACCACAGAATGACATCTCCAGTGTCTTCCTTTTTGCTTTGTTATCTTGTGAATGCTCTTGTGCACAAGTTCTTATCGCCAATTCGTTTTCAACTCATGCAAAATGGACCCTCTTTTCTTGTTGTCAGGCTCGGAATGTATCAAGAAATAATCATTATGAATAATGGCAACATGTTATATCATCCTTGAGGGTGTGGTAAAACATTGACTGTTAATAGGTATTCCAACGCTACCGCGAAAACGTTCCACCGCACGGCGATCGGTACATTTCTTACCATCTTCCCATACCCGCGGCACAAAAACTATCCGTTCCTAGAGGCAAAGTTACCCATGAAAATAAAGCATATAAGTTTCTCTTTCTTGTGATATGTTTGTTTAGTTTGTAAAATGTTCAAGACGCCAGAAATTTGCCGGTAAAAACGGCGCGCCGTGAGCGAAACGCCCGGCGTTGCGCGGGACGGGCCCAAAACTTCCGCCTGCACACGACCTCTAACCTTGTGTTTAGAGCGCTTGCGCATCGCTGTGTTAGACAGCAGCAGAATGAAAGTAGTATCACTGCAAAGAGCAGATTACGGGCTTTAAAATGATACCGGTGACAGTTGTAAACTTTTATTTTTTGCCGGTAAAAATTCCACTTGAAGCGATTGATCAATCTTTAATTGTAAAAATCTCCGCAAAAATTTTATTTTTGCCGGTTGTCACCCCTGTCCAAATGACGACAAAAAAATAGACTACGTTTTGATGTAATCGGCATGTCTATTGCATGCACGCCGGCGGATCGCGGAGCTTGTTTTCCTGGCGAGGTCGGCCCGAGCGCGCCGTGTTTGGCCGGCCGCGCGATCCTGACGCGCCGAACTTCGGCCGCGCGCCTCTTACAAATAGAAGTTATGTGACTGAAGCGGCACAAACAGATCCTTTTCGACGCTATGGAGCAGGAATTTCCAGGTAAAATACTTTGATGCATTTTTAGTGTCTGTAGATTGTAGGTTTGTTTTGGGATGGGGGGCTTTTGTGTCCTCAAGGAAGAAAATGTTTTCTTTTTTTCTTTAAATTTTTTTGGTCTGTCTATAGACAATGCCAGCAATGCAAAATCATGTCTTTATCCATGTTTTTAAGTCATGAGAGAATGTAAATTACAAACATTGCAGGTTTAGATTTATTAATCATTTTATTTATTTATTTCTTGTTATGTGAAATTGGCCTTGTGAATCATAAATTTTCTTGCCTTGTTCCAAGTTCAAAATACCATGGTGTATTTTTTTTACTTGTTGAACTTGAGGCAACCGTGGCCCCCGGTTAGGGGTCAGCCGGGGAACCTATGCCCAAATTTTTCAAAATAAATAATTAATGGCATTTTCAATATCCTCGATATTATTTGTGTGAATCATTTCTTGCCTTGTTCCAAGTCCAAAATACCACAGTGTATTTTTTTACTTGTTGAACTGGAGGCAACCGTGGCCCCCGGTTAGGGGTCAGCCAGGGAACCTATGCCCAATTTTTTCAAAACAAATAATTAATGGCATTTTCAATACCCTCGTTATTTGTGTGAATCATTTCTTGCCTTGTTCCAAGTCCAAAATACCATGGTGTATTTTTTTACTTGTTGAACTTGAGGCAACCGTGGCCCCCGGTTAGGGGTCAGCCGGGGAACCTATGCCCAATTTTTTTTTCAAAATAAGAAATCAATAGCATTTTCAATGTCATTGTTATTATTTGTCAAATCATTTCTTACCTCGTTCCGAGTCCAAAATACCAAGTGTATTTTTTCACTTGTGTGGCCACCTGTTAGGGTCAGCCGGGGAAGCTATGCCCAATTAAAAAAGATACTTATGGCATTTTCATTGTGAAGTAAGCTCGTTACAACCAGATTGCTCAAGTGCTCTTTGTGCCATGTGGCATTTTGTTTGACTTTGTACGTCTGGATAGTTAAGTAAAGATCATAAATCTGCAGTACTTACCTGCAATATTATATTCTTGTCTCTACAGTTTGGTAATGGCAACCTCCAAGACTTGGTACCCAGGTTCAGTCGTAGAAGATGGTGTAGAAGCAATGACACTCACTGACTTACCTTCTTCCATCCGGTTTTGGGAATTTATCTAATCTTAATCTATTTTAACTTCAAATCTTCTTGATGTATTATAAAGAATTCAGTTACATGCATGTGTCAGTCTGATTCTTTCTTTATAACCACTTTATTACGTCTTAAAAAAGAACTGTATAACTACAAATCACCATAGTGATGGTGTCGGGTACTTGGGTAGGACATCTTCGCCGCAGATAGATGACCATCATCATTCATCACCATGGTAGACACAATAATAAAACTAAAAGTTTTTAATTGTTTATTAGGAGGAATATTCTATCTAATCCGGGATGTGGCTGATAAAAGACCAGCAGAGAAAAAACTTGAAGAATGTAGGTTGTAGTACCAATAAGTAGAGCGAGATACACATGAATTGGATGGTGTAGGACAAATGTAAAGTTGACAAGTTAACTAGTTGTGCAGCCAGTTTAACTGAATAAAAGTGTTAAGTTTGTTAAGAAAGCACAGAACAGTTAGTGCCACAGGAAATGATAAGTAGGCCTTTTTTTGTGTGCAAAACTTTGTGTACTTTGCATGATACAGGTGATAATTACTGATTATAAGAATTATCGGGAAATACATCCAAGAAATCTATGTAACATTACATTTACAGAAAATAGCCTGTGACCTTGAAAAATGTTTACCTTGTCATGATAAATTCAGTGTTTACATTGTCTATCATTATTTTATCTCTTCTTACAGTACTAACATCTGTCATGTATTGTGCAAGTGTGAACTTATGCTAATGATGCAGTGTAACATTGTGCCTCATCAGATAATGCGAGATGTTCATGCAATCTTACCTTTGACCTTGACCAAGTTGACCTTCTTATTAAAGAAGTTACCATTGTTGACATTCTGTGGATGTGACATTCTTTGGTAATAGAAAATAACATAATGCTATACATTGTAAAAGTATATTAAGTATGGTACTCGGTCTTAAGTACAGTGCACCGTATAGTATACTCACCAGCAAAATACCATAGAACGCAACCAAAAATGTGTGTGTATATACCCAAATTTACTCATTTTCTTATGAAGTACAGATAACATGACTGTTATTGTGTAAAAGAACACCAGTTAGTGCTGTTTTATGTGAAATATTGGAAGACATGGTCATTCCTGTCAAGAGATACAGGTGTGTAAACTTTGGAGGAATTTTCCTTCCCCAGGGGTCAAAGGTCACGCTGCCACCTGAGTAATTTGTTGCAAAATGCATACTTTGACCCTGTGTAAAAACATAATAAAAAGATATTAATGTCTGGAATCCAGTAGAATATTTCTATGTAGTGCATATTACAAGTAAATAAGATAAAATAAGCTTTTCAGCCTTCACTTACCTTTTTATCACCCCTTAAAAAAGCCATTTTGTTAATTTTCGTAATTTATCGCGCGGCCAGCCATTCCAGAGGGTAGATTTTGGAAACTTCAAGGAGCCATATCTCAGCAACCGCTTGAGATATTTGCTTCATTTAAAAAGCATTTTACTTCTCTTTATTAGCTCTTTCAGAAAGAGTAAAAACTAACATTGTATTGTGTTTTTGAAATTTTGGTTGGAATACCTACTGTTAAGTATTAAAGATAAAGCATCTTAAATATCTATTAAGGATTAATTGTAAGCCTGGAGGCTACTGTGGATAATCTCAGAAGAAAGATGATCCATCCTTGATGTTTCTGGACAGTACAGGGTTACACACCAACCCAGGTTTCCTTGCTTACCCTTGGGAGGGAGGAAAACATGGAAATGAAGACCAGACCACCAGCCAGAATCCAACAGCCATTTTGTAAAAAAAGGTCTGCATGCTCTTTTCTGTAAGGTTAGCCTGGATACCACACCCCAGCCCGATCTAAAAAAATGTATTGTGTGTGTGTGTGTGGGGGGGGGGGGGGGTCTACTCAATATATTATATTATTGAGATCGGGTCGGGGTCTTATATCCAGGCTACTGTAAGGTATAACTTAACTCTTAAGACGTTAAGTAGCCTATTTTGATTTTCTCTTATTCGTAGGGAAATTTTTCACGTAATTTGTTACGAGGGGATAAACTTTTGTATGATTTTCCTCGATTTTGGCATGATATTCAGTCTATATAGCAGTCCTCTGTGTGAGCCTGAAAGCATTGTGGGACCCCCCCCCATGCAGACCCTCAGTAAACAGTCCAAAGTGATTGTATACAGGTAAAACAACATTTTGAACAGTGTGTTGTCAGACGTAGGTGGTTGCTTCGTGATTAGAGTAAATACATGTATTAGCAATGTTTTTAGTGTGGTTTCATCCAATTTCTTTCTGAATCTCTGTGAGATGGGTTCTGTGCTTGCGGTGCAATGACCAGTGCAATTGGTCATTGCGGACGTTTCCTGGATAGCAAGATGGAAACCCAGAGGTTGTGGGTTCAAATCCCATGACTCTGCAACTCCTGAAGGGACTATCATTCAAAAATCTGTCTGTAAACTTTTGCTGCATTATTATGCGCGTTTTTGTATTTGCAGATAAAAAAAATTTTGTAGATGAAAAAGCAGCTTGTCCATAATTTTACATGTACATTCCCTGGCTGAAAAATGTTGTGAGTCATGTTGATGACTGTTTAGACTGGGGGGATTTTTGGTATGATCTGGATTTTCTCTGGGAAGTTACGTTTTTTAAAACTGTCCAGTATATCGATACATAGGAAGCAGGTATCATTAGGAATGATGTAAATCATTTAGTAGATCACTTCAGGGAACCAAGATTTTCTTGCATTTTAGTTGTAATTAAGTTCAGGAATGAATGGTTTCAGTATACCTTAGAGAGTATCTTAGGAATGTGGGTAAATCAGGAAAATCTGGAGAAAAGCTTCCTTGAAATTGTTTCCGACATTTTGGTGTCAACTTCAAGATATTCATTTCATGTATATGTCATGTAACAGGTGATTCACGTGTCAATAGTACGTGTGGGAGGGGGGCAAGCTCTTTGGTAGTAGCAAGGGGGCATTTGCCATTGATACTGATAGAGCTGAAGTAACTGCTGTTTGATGCAAATTGGGGGGTGTGTGCAATATTTGACCCCATGGGGTCTGTAGTGACAAGTGCACAGGACTGTCTCCAGGACTTGTTCCTTCGCCCTGAAAACTTGTTTGGTGACATGGACAAAAATGTTACTCCACCCATCCAAAAAATCTGTACCCAAGCCATGAAACTGATGAAATTTTATTTTCGTATGCTTAAAATGACGGATGGAACAACTAAGATCAGCAGCATGGGCTCCCAAACAATGAGTGGGACGGAAATAATTTAGAGCTGGAGACAACCTTGCCTTTATAGCTTTCATTTTGTATTGGGCAGCTCGTACTGCCAGCAGTACAACTTAACAGTCACTCAGTACAAAAAGAACTGGCCTGCAAAGCTGTACTATGACAATATGAGCAAAAAAGAGGCCCAGAGAGCCTGTAATGGAGGTTAAAGACTGGTGTACCAAGCATGGACTGTGACTGTGTGAAGCAGGAGGGGTTTCATGAATTTCAATCCACTTGCCAAAAACTGGTCAGGCAGCAACACTTCATCCCCAATTAGTATCTCATAATCACAGAGGCTTCGCGACTCGTTTCCGGGGCAGATAAAACAACAACAATCAACATGTTCTCCAGATGAGTGACCAATGAGAACAATTTGTTTACTTCATCAGGGCTCGAAATACCACCTGTTAGTGCAGGTAAAATTGGAGCTGTGCAGGTATTTCTGGTGTCTACCTGCACCTAACCTGCACTGGACCATGTACTGGGTTTTATAGTGTATTATGATGAAGGTGTAGGTGGATTGTTATTAGCTGCACTGACTGTTACAATCCTATTAAGTATAAAAGAAAAAATAGCAATGGTTCCTGAACAATTTTAGTATGATCCATACTTCCTAAATTCAGAGTGGTGCAGGTAAAATTTGTCTGGTGCAGGTAATTTCCAATGTCACCTGGACCAGTGCAGGTATGCAGAAAAGAGTATTTCGGGCCCTGGTGACCAATGACTTATTGGTCACCAGGGCTCAAAATACTCTATTCTGCATGTTCTTATAGAATAAGAACATTGTTTACTTCAGTCCGTTGTGTGAGGATTAGGCCAGGCGTCACTACAGGTGTTTACGGGAACCATACCGGATTAGTTCAACTGACCCAAGCCAAGTTTTCACATGGGAAACATGGAGTTAGGTTTCCGGTTATTTTGGAATAGATCACAGAGGATTTCTGTGAATGAGGGTCTTCATGGGTGGGTTTCGATAACATTTTTATGCCAAAGTCATAAGAAGCCTTACATATTATGTGGAAATCAAGATAGTTATGTAAAATTTTGTCACCTTGGTAGGTATTGCATTTTAAGGAGGTTTTCCTACATATTTTTGTATATATATTCCTAGGACCAACTCCGTTCGCAATCTGTCGTAGGACAATTGGCGATTCTACTGGATCGTGATCTCTGCTGTGACATATATATATAAAACTTAATATCCATTTGCAGAAAATTGTTTGTAAAAGGTTTGAATACACGAGTAAAAAATGACCTGCGCATAGAAAATTTTAATCGCTGTGTCTGCCATGTTTGAAAAATTCCTTTTACGTTACTACATTCCTCAGCATTTGAATCTCAATGTCATGACCTTGCCCCATGTTTAGGAGCTTCCTTTGAGAGATAAGTAGCTTAGTCTTCATTCCTCGATTCAAGGGCAACCATCGAACATAATCTACCTACAATACGCAGGTATAAGAAGAGGACTTAGTGTTCCTTTTGACCAAGGATTGGCTATATCTACTTAAGCTTCAATTTGTCACTTACACTAAAGCCTTATGTCATGACCTTGCGTCTAGCCGGAAGAGGCTCTACAAGGGGTCGAGTTTAGAATTTTGATCGTTAAATTTTTTTTAAGAAGACTTCTTTCTCCAGAAATCCCATTAGGACTCGTTAAACGATTTTCAGTATAGTTTCATTGGTATAGTCATTTCCTTCAACCTTGCTGATCTAGTGTACTTTCAGTAGACTCATTGCCTAATTGCTACCCACGCACACAAAATTACAGCACATTTGCTGTCACAGCAAGAGACCAATTGCAGAATTTGTGTCCTGCAGACTCCATATAGACAGATGTAATGGTGTGTGTAGATTTATACTGGAGCAGGTGTTTCCTATGATTACACCAGTAGCCAGAGTCCCCACCACAAGTGACCCTCCGGAGGGTTTGTTGATATGGGAGGGACAGTTATTGACAGGATGATGGACGAGGCAGGAAGGCTGGAACTGACCACAACAACTGGTCAGTCCTGGGGGTTGTAAGGGTCAATGACCTCAGAAGAACAGGCTATCCTGGTCAGGGCTGTACCCAGCTTTAATTATTTTTCTGTCCCACTCGTTTGGGAGCCCATGTTATTGATTTTCCTTGTTGAATCTGTCATAATAAGGTTATGAAAACACATATTGTTTTCTTAACTCACTTAAGGGAGATATATTTACCTGGTGTCTTAATTTTGGAGTGGGGAGGTCCTTGCAAGAACAAAACCACCAAGAAAGTTTCACGATTATCGAAGTTTTTCATAGTAGGGAAAAACATCTACTAAAGTTTCATCATTTCGAAGTTTCATCAAGACCTACCCACATACCAAATATCAAGACAATCCATACAGGCCTTCTCGAGTTGTGCTGTTCACACATAGACAGACACGCATGCGAACGCAACCGAAATACAGTAACATTCTCGGCAAAGGTAAAAATACTGCTTGATATAACACAAGGTTTATACTTATACTTGGAGTTGGTCCATGTGATTTACAAACAGTAATGAAAGGATAGCACTAATCCACTGTGCCCCGTTGAATTCTATTCTTTTCATTAAATGTGTGCTCCACACGCTAAACACAGGCTTGTCTATTGGAAGAACTACATGCTACGGATTATGAGCTAATTCTACAGAGGATCCTAAACATGGTTGTCTGCCTGCATGTATGCTGAGATAAGCCTACACGATCTACATAAATACCAGTTTGGTAAATCCGCTAGATACTTTCTCACGACCTTCACAATTGACCTTTTCAAATACGACATGTCAGAAATATTTTTCCAGTTACATGATCGGCAAAGTGTTTATAGGGACGTGTAATTAAAAATGACAGTCCTAACCTATTGAAATAGTTTCTGTAGTAATAATATGTGGCATTTCGGTAATTAATTGTCAGTGATAAAGAATCTTCGCCCTTGTAAGAAAAGAAGCGACGGCCATTTTGGATGCCATAAAATATGAAGCTTGCAATGACCAAAACCCATCGTCTCTTTAGACGGACGGAGGCCAATGATATGATGCAATGTTAGTAATGCTGGTCATAAGTATATCGGCCTTAATAGTACAATGTACTTTCTTAGAAAATAAACAAGCAAAACAAATATGGCTATTAATTTGAATGATATATGAGGCCTAGCAGTTTTAAATTCTCTTTGTTTGAATCTTTGTATT
This sequence comes from Branchiostoma floridae, assembly GCF_000003815.2. Lineage (NCBI taxonomy): Eukaryota > Metazoa > Chordata > Leptocardii > Amphioxiformes > Branchiostomatidae > Branchiostoma > Branchiostoma floridae. The sequence continues at coordinate 1,979,684 of NC_049984.1, forward strand.
CAGCGACAGATATTATTCCGTAGTAATTGTTGAATATATAACATTTTATGTATATATATGTGAGTTAGGGGTGTGAAGACTAGCCAACTGCTGCCTACCCCTGGGTCAGGGATCCCAGCAGCAGTATAATCAAGCAATGGATAGTGAAGTACGCCACACCAAATAAATTTGTTGGTTTACAGATTTTTTAAAGCAAAAATATAGCAAGCGGACATCATAATTGCATCGGGCATGGAGGAAAACTTGAATATGACCATGTCCACTCCATAAACCTGAGTGCACCAAGGCATACATCTGTTTGTCGGGCTTTGTTTGCTTAGTGTTTTTCAAGTTATATTTTTTTTTATTTTCTAAAAATACCTGAACCAACAAATTAATTGGTGTGGCCTTAGGGCTAGATCTGAACCATGAATATTTGATATGCCCTTATATCACCATTGACAGCACTCAATGGACATGTCTAAGTTTGATATGAAGACAAATGAGAGTTCAGTTTTCAGAAGGCCACCTCACACATGCCTGATTAGGCCCATAGAAAAACCAAAATGTCAGTATTCTGGGCTTGATATTCTTTTTTTCTACATACCTGCACTGGTGCAGGTAGTATTGAATTTGAAAATTGCCTGCACCAGACAAATTTTACCTGCACCACTTATTAATTTAGGATGTATGGATCATACTACAATTATTCAGGAACCATTGCTATTTTTTTTTTCTTCTCTACTTTATAGGTGGTAACAGGCAATGCAGTTGATAACAATCCATATATACTTACATTATAGGACATTTATGTATAAAACCCAGTACATGGACCAGTTCAGGTTAGGTGCAGGTAGACATCAGAAATACCTATACAGCTCCAATTTTACCTGCACTAACCTGCATATGCAGGTGGTATTTCGAGCCCTGGTATTACATGGTAAAGGATGGGACCTGCGGGAGGGGGGCACTGTGACCTTGGTGCATGTAGGTCAGGTGGATAATGGTGTCTTCATGGGTGACAGTTGTTCTGGCAGATGGGCTCCTTATGTGGGTTATGCAAAGCAAGAATAGAGTAATTTTTCTCATGATGATAAGTGACATTTGTACATGTATATACAGAGGTTGTAGGATCGGTGGGTTGTTGAATACCTGCTGTGTCTAGTATACGGTATGGGAAGGCAGAGCCCAACCTTCTCCGTCTTTTACCTCTCCAACTAGTCATTTTTGCACCTGGCTAGAATGAGGAACCATGTAAAGTGCAAGTGCAAAATATTGTTAGCATGTCAGAGGATTCAAACCCAGGACCTCTGGGTTCTGGACCAAGCACCCTATCTCTAATGCCAACATGCCTCAGGTCCTGGACTCATGCATGCAGGTTCACTACCAAGCCTCTGGAAAGTAGATCAACCTTTGATAGTCCCACAAACGTTTTATCAGTTCTTGAAACACGTCGGATTAAAATAGTTGAGATGGTTGTTATGTTCACAAGTGGCCAGTTTCCAGGTTATTTACGACGTTGACATCATAAATGTTAGGTCAGATCCCACAGACCACATAATACCAGACCCGTGTTTTGACTTTGTGTCTGTGATCAAAATCAGGCTATAAAGATTGCAGTGTGTAATCTTAAAGCAGATGTTAGGAGGAAAGGTTGTGATGTACATTCTCTGCCTCCTTGAATTTATACAATATTCCTTTTGATATTGGGATGGCTTCTTGTCAGAAAAAGAGGGCAACAAAAAACTGCTGCAAATGCCTTGAACTAAAACTTTAAGTTTGCAATGATTTGATTTCGCGGTTAGGAAAGAATGGGGTGCTCGCTGTGTTTTTTAGTGCTCGGTAGTGCTTTAGACTTTAGTCCTATACTCACTGTACAGTAGATAGTTTTATGTTTACCGGGAAATGGTCACCATGAAAATTGTGAACGTAAAACCCTTGCAAAAGTGTCAATAATTCCAGTGAACGATTTGGCTAACCCTACCTCTGCTTGGAGGTACGTCCCTGTAAGTAATGTGCCCAAATGAGAGACATCTCACCCCCTGCTGTGTGCCCCTGATGGTTCGTGCCCCGATGACCTCTGACCTTCATACCAGCCATGTTTCATGTCATGTCATCTCTGGAAGCATGTATAGGACTTTGTGACCAGTGAAATGGCTTGTTGCCCTTGCAGTCGGTAGGCCATGAGTTCGATCCCCGGCCGAGTCATACCAAAGACTTAACAAATGGTACATGCTGCTTTTTATGCTGCTTAGCACTCAGCATTTGGGGAAGAGTGTCAAAGTTGAACCCAAACATCAGTGCCACTGCACCAGTGGACTAGCACCCCCACCCCCGCTGTAGTGATAGCACAAAGCTGTGTGGCCCAAGGGCTACTGAAACGGAAATGGGTGCCGCTCTACGCACCAGATGGTTAAACCAAGGAGCTTTTATCAAGCTCCTTGGTTAAAACTTCCACCAGACCACTGCTACAGCTCTACATGTAGCCTGTCACCTGAATTATTTACATGACCCTCCTGAGCACCACAACAGCTAAACAGCAACATTCCTGGGGGATACAGAGTCTACCCTGACCCCATTCTCTGGGTTTATCCCCTCCATGGCTGGGAGTACACACAATGGACTGTCTCAAGGACCTCTGTCCAAATTTCACCTCGTCCACAAAAAAATCTTTAGTTTATTACTTTAAATGCATCTAAGGTCGCAGGGATTTAATTTCGCAATAGTCTCTTACTGCCATGAAAATGATCACGGTGGTTTAAGTTCGCTGTGAATTGGCAACGCGAAAACCGCAAACATAAAACCACTGCAGAAATTTCTGCATTTACAGTATATGAAACTGATGAAAGTGCATTTTATTTATCTTTGAATAACAGAATTGCATGTACATGTACATGTGACAAAGAAAACCAACAACATGGGTTCCCAAACAATGAGTGATACAGAAAAACATGTAAAGCCATACACAGCGCTGTAGTACACACAATGAATGGGCCAGTTCTACAGTTGGGGACATGTTTACATCTGAGCCTGTGTGTATCATGTTTCATGATGTTGATGTATCATGTTTCACACACAACAGGTGCTGCTGGGACAGGTGGTCTGTAGTCAGATACTGTAAATGCAGAAATTGTAGCGGTGGTATTATGTCCGCCGTTTTCGCGTTACCGCTAACTTAAAACCGTGAAGATTTTTCCATGGCAGTAAGAGACTACAGTGCATGGTGCTATACCGTGAATTTTAAACCACCGCGAACAGGTCTTTCCCCACTACCACGAAATTAAATCCCTGCGAACTTAAATGCATTTACAGTATTTCCTCCACAAGTGCTTTTGGTTTTTGTGACCTAGATTGGCACACACTTGGAAATGTCAATTTGACAAGGGTTCACACAGATTTACGCAACATTTGATGGTAGATTTTTGAGTATATCTTTCAAACAGTCTTTGACTGTTATTCAAACATTTACCCAACACTGGAGTAAACTTTGAACATGGATTGCTGAATCTGTATCTTTAAAGTTGCTCTGTAGTGTGTCTCACTGGCTTGATGTTGTATGTTATAGCACTATATCATATGTCAGTTCGTTTACATACAGAAACATACAAAGAGTTTTACTTTTCTGAAAGATCATGCCAGACTCCACAAGGGACATATACAGGGCTGGGATAAAGAAAATTCCTGGCTGAAGAGAATAAAACTAGTGGAATAACTTTGCAACCCAATTCTTGCTTAGCCCCAAGTAATCACTAATTAAATGCATCTCATACAAAATTCAGGTGGACTGGTAACAATAATGAGAAAATTCCTGAAATTGCTGAAGCAAGCTGGAGAATTTGGTTCCATCTGTAACCATGATTGCCTCAAAACATGGCAGGATGTTTGTGTAACTTGTTTACAAGAGACAACATGATGCACAGAAGGTGGACTAATTATAAACACATCAGTGTAATGCAGTGTGTTAATGAATTGGTCATTAATTTTCATTATAGTAAACAACAAACTGAACCATCACATAGACTTGGAAGTATGAACTTGATGCTTTTTGATTTGTTGTGTTTGCAGAAAATAAACATCAGAAGGTAGACTTACAATTCTTAACACATTAGTGTAATGTAACATTAATGAAATGGTAATTAGTTTTCCTTTAATGCCATAGAGAACTATCATCTAGACTTTGTGCAAACTCAATGTTTTCAGATGTATTGTGTGTTTGCACAAGGTAAAAAAAATATATCCCGAATACTCCATAAAAAAGTAGACCAATTCTTAACACATCATATTGTAACAGTAATGAATCAGTAATTAATTTTTATTTAACAAAAGCTGAACCATCACCTAGACTTTGGAGTGCAAACTAGTCTCCATGTTTCTGATATGCCAGTGTTTGCACAATGTAAACATAGCGTGAGTTCTGTACATGACACAGGTCTGGGCATGTAATAATTGCAGCTGATAAATTGTGCAGCATGTTTGGTGTGTTGGTTCTGTCTGTCCTTGCCTGTCCGCATTCCAGTCATGCCAGGTCCCAGCCTCAGGGAATATGGTGTAGAGGGCTCCAAATTCATTTTTGGGAACATATCTAGGTGCTTTGGTGCAAAGAAAGCCACATTGATATCCTCTTGGAATCTCAAAACTGATGCGAATGTACAAAAAATTGACTTTATTATTAAATCTAAGTGGCCAGGAAGGTTGAACATTACCTCAGAAACAGTACGGTGCCAAACAGTTACTAGTATATAGATTCTCCATTTTTGTTTTCATATCTTCTTCTTCGAGCTTAGAATTGATGTCAGCATTCAATGACAATAGTACATGTTTCCCAGTCTAATTCCTTTCAATCTATGGCATATGTTTCCTCATTTTGCAATCGAATGTAAACATAACATGGCCAAAGGCAGATCCAATATTGTACCCAGTATTTCTAGCCCAGGGCATAGAGCAGACACTAGGCTGAGTGAATAACCAGGGTGCCATGGTTGGGGGGCAGGGGACAAGGAATGTGTACAAGACGTATGAGTTTTAGTTGCCATGGTAGCTGCTGCTAAGCAACCATCAAACAGTAGGCTCCACGATATATTGAATAAATTGATAACACTTATTGTTCAAAAAGCACACATTCTAATATTTTCAAGCATTACTGGCCAAAGAAAAAAAAAATTGTGAAGTTTTCTTGATCTCAAATGTAAGTACCTAAAAAGATGTTTGACTGTGTACCAATACTGAAAATTACACAATGAAGCATGCATCATAACTGGTTATTATATTAAAAGTCCCCATTGTACATAATCTGCCACCATAGCATGTCCAGAACAGAAAATTCATGTGTCAGAAGTTCTTCCGCAGTACCAAGGAAAGCGGCTAGGAGGCTGAAATTCTACCTTGACTTTTGTCTTCTCAAGGCCTACCCACATACAAAATGTCATCACAACCCATTTAATAGCATCTTCATCAGATTCAGAAACTCAGGCAGACACAGAGTCCAGCCTTGTGACACACCAAAACAATACAGCTTTCACCCAAGATATTTTTAGCTAGAGCGCAACAAGCCACAGCAAAACTATGGTCCCAAATACAAGTTGTGCTGGTCTCAGTGGTAAACTTCCACTTGACATCCCCCTCATGTTTCATGTAGAGGTTTTGACATGCAGAAATCCCAGATAAGTCACAAACACAGACAGACAGATGGAAACAGTCCAGCCTTCACCCTAGATACATTTTGTTCTTGTAACTAGAGAGGGTCTGCATGCTCTTTTCCATAAGGCGTAGGCAGCCTATTTTTATTTCCCAACTCGTAGGGAAAATCATTTTATCTACGTACAAATGTAATTCGTAGTGAGGCGACCAAATTTAGCGTAATTGCTTCCTTGATTTAATACGTAGGGGGTTCTACTGAATTCAGCATAAATCGTTGTCGGGACCCCCCACATGCAGACCCCCACAAGAGCCTTCCTTACAAGTCACAGCAAAACTATGGTCCCAAATACAAGTTGTAGTCTCAGTGGTAAACTTCCACTTGACATCCCCCTCATGTCGCATGCAGAGGTTGTTTCCCAGGATAGCCTACTGCAGCAGTGGGAGATTGTGAGTCTGGCTCGTAGCCAGGCCATGTCTGCTGCTGGTGTCCTGTGTGAAATAGGCCTGCACCAGGGAGACCATATCTCTCCATAAGCTAGCTGATGGGGCTGTTGCAAATTATTCTTGAGGTTCATGATCAGTTTCATCAGGTTGGTATATACAACAAGTGTAACTGAATAAAGGTACTCTTTTTACAAAACCACAGCTGTATTTTCACCAATGTTTCAGTGACAGTCTGTCCATCTATTCTCAAAGTTGTCTTAACATGTTTTTACAGGTTAGAGATAAATTAAAAGACACCTGTTTTGTACTCGTAGCAGTGGACAGGTATTGCTATCTTTGGATTCAGATTCTTTCTGGTCGCTAATGAATTTCGCCAAGTTGATAAAGCTGACGAAAAGTGATTTATGTTAGAGTGAGAATTTATATGTATGTATCTAACCATGGATAGTGAGTGATTCTATGTAAATCTTGTCGTTCCTTCGTGATTTGCTGGAAATTTTGCATTGTTACAAAAATGTTCAATCCTAAGGCGTAAATTTGTTCACCTTGGAAGTTGGAGAGAATATCAAAAAAGGAACGCCCGAGAGGCAAGTAGACCATTTGGAAGCTGAACTACCGGAGAACCAGTGCCAATTCCGAGTTTTGGAACTGCCAGTATGCATGGAAAAGTTTAATCAAAAGGAAGATTATGCATAGGTCCATTTTCCCGATGGCCATCCTGACTTGGCTAACGTGCATGTAGTACTTATCAAGCACATTTGAAGGTGTCTATCCATGCACAAGTGCTGTGAAGCAATTACACGGTTTTCCTATCCCGTATTACTGGCTTGCTCTCTTACCAGTGTATTCCATACATGTACAGGTAGTTAGCTGACCTCAATACATGTAGTTACTGTAAAGATAGAAGTATTTGCAGTAGGTAGAAAGTACTTTTTTATCAAAACATTTATGGGAGGTAGAAAATTTAGTGTTTTTTTATGTAAAAAGGGTAATGTTTACAGTAGAGAAAAAAGGAGTGTTGGCAGAGGTTTTAAGTTCATAGTTGAAATATTTACATGATGCTGGGTTTTACTGTAAAAAAGGAAATGTTTGCAAAGTTTATGATGAAGAGGTCATGAAGTCAAATGTTACACTTCACCTACAGTCCTTCCCACATCAGATGGCGCATAGAGCAGCGCCCATCTCTGTTTCTCTAGCCTTGGGCCACACAACCTTTTAGTGAAGTCTTTGGTATAACTCGGCCGGGAATCGAAGTAGCGACTTACCGAATGCAAGGTGAACACTCTACCCACTTTACATCGGTTAAAAACAGCGAAAAACATAAACATAAAACCGTGCGATAATTTTCGCTTATACAGTGTACAAATGTACACAGACCACTAGGCAAGCAAGTAAGGGTTTGTTTGGGTCCTGGTGCAAGATTCTGTCCCGCGGTTTGCTAGTTTGTGGCAAGTTAAATTGGCGATGGCCGCTTCACAGTTTGTCGAGATGACCGCAAGGGGAGGAAGCTTGCAAACAGAGTCTAAACCAACGTTAGGCAATTGTTAGAACAAGCTGACACTGGAGTTTGGAAGGGGCAGCCGATGAATATCAATTGCAAGGGTTTTTCTTTCCTGTCAGACAAGGTTCTATCTTGTGCATTGGGCATTACCAGTACACTAAATTTTACAGAGCTGTCTCCAGTTTTTTTTCTGTCCCACTCATTGTTTGGGAGCCCATGTTGTCAATTTTCATGGTTAAATATGTCTTTGTAAGCTTCTCAAAGTACATTTTCAACAGTTTCATGTCCTTTTTAGATTGGATGGGTTAAAATCAGTTTCCGTCCCAACAAGCAAATTTCCATTCCGGGACGGAAGGGCAGGTTATAGAGACAATCCTACACTAAAGTAAAATACAGACTAGAATCGTTCAGTCTTACCTTGCAGAAATAGTGTATGGTGCCAAATGGCAGTCATACTGGTCTGTAGACTGTGTAATGTGTTATGGAATAGTATTTTGCATGCTTCCTAAAAATCTATACTTATCTTTCTATTGCCTGCAGAACCCAACATGATTTATGATTATGCTATGGGATAAAGTATAGGATCATTTTAGTTTTGGTTAAGACTTAAGTCATAAACTTTCTTAATAGTGCTTTATAGTTATAAATAGGAAATGAAATATGTACTAGTAATATTGGAGTTCAATAATGTTATTATAAACAAGATTTTTCATTGTTTTATGGGATCAATTTAGCTTTGGTTACGCTTCAAGACTTTAGTCTTAAACTTTCGTGGCAGTAATTTATTGTTATAAAATGCATCACTTTGGAAATATGTAATAAAATTATTCAATCTAAGGTACATGTATAGCAATAATTTCCATCATAAAAACATAATAGGTTTTTCATACCTGTTTTATATGCCTTGCCCCTGCATGAAAGGGATAAATCAATTATGTTCTGGAATATTGCGCTATCCTTTCTTTATCTTTCAAACAAAAGGATTTTTTTCACATTTATCAATTACATTTACACATATAGAATTATGTACAGGTATAAGAAGACTTTTAACAGTCAATAATATATATATATATCTTGACCCTAATGATATATCTGTGTAAGATAAATATAGCGATGTGGCTTGTGGGTAACGATAATTTCCCTGTCTACCGCTATCCATTGTGCCATTGTAAATTACCAATGTTCCGATAACTGTATCGTCTGTCGCGGTTGATGTGAGTATCCATAACAATCAATATATGGGCATATATCATGTTATATGCTTATAAGCGTATGCAGATCGTCTGTTCTGAGAGGAATGTTTTTCGAGACTAAACCTTGATGCTGTTGTAGAAATAAATCGTATAGAATTATGTATACCAAATCCTTGTGTATCGGTGCACTGTATATTGAAATATGCATACATATTTGAATATTCCTCAACAAACAGATACCGTTATTGTTTTGGAGAATGTTATCATTAATTTGCCATTTTCCCCATTCATCGCTTTGAAGTATTTTCTGTCATGACATCAACGAATGACTGAGTTGAATTGGCAGCTAAACTATTCCAACACAAGTGAGCTTGAAATACCACCTGCATATGCATGTAGGTTAGTGCAGGTGAAATAAGTGTTGGGCAGGTATTTCCGAGGTCTCTCTGTACCTATAGCATGCATCGATTTATGATCAAACCAGCTCGCAACAATAGGGTCACATCGGGCTAAAACTCACTGCACAGAGCTTGGTGCCAAAGGGGGAAATATCTACCACAACTTGAGTTTGATGTTAACGTGGAAGTCAAATTTACCCACACAAATTCTGTAGTTACTAGGACGGAATGAGCTCTGGTATGTCGAGAGTAACTTGACTTTGATGTTAACGTTGCCGTGGACGTCAAATTTACCCTCACAAATTCTGTAGTTACTAGGACGGAATGAGCTCTGGTATTTCGAGAGCATCTTGACTTTGATGTGAATATCCTCTTTGATGTCAAATTTGCTCACAGAAGAACCGTTGAGTGGACATAACACACGCAGGCTTGAGCATGTCAAGAGCTCTTTGAATCCTTGACATCTGCTGCAGTTGGCTCTGCACTGCAGTAGTTTCCCACTTATTACCTCCATTTCTCACGGAGGTATAGTTTGTGGTGTGTCTGTCTGTGTGTCTGTCTGTGTGCCTGTTTGTGTTTATGGATATTTGTGGTCAGCATAACTTTAGAACCTCTGCATGGATTACAATGTGGGTAGGTGTTGGAAAGATGAAGGTCAAGGTCAATTTTGGCCCCCTTGTATGTGACTACATGTAATGTACCATCTAATGAAAAGGACTTAAGTTTATGTTTTATTTGATTTGAATGATTTCCCTATTAAGGCTATAAAAATACATATGATTTTATACATCAGTTTCCAAGTAAGCTCAGGTTTACTAATAGCTTTGTAGTAGGATGAAAGAAGGAGAGAACCTTTGTTGAAATAACTTTTTGTGTTTCTTTTTGAACTATGCTATTTTCAGGTTTTGTGAATGTTGGGAGTTGGCAAGAAATAGACATTCAAAGCCATTACGTTGTATAAATATTTGTGATTTCAATAATGCATTTTCATAACTGTTCATAACTCTTCTCTAACCCTCCTTGTTATGCCTGTTGCTGCAGGTGAAGACCAAGGAGAATTCAACGGTTACGGAACGCTGAACAAGAGCAAGAAGTTCGGCCTCCCGGGACCGCTGTCAGCACAGAAGCCGAAGCCTCGTCTCCAGATCAGCCAACCGCAAGACTTCCGAAGAGTTTCCGCCATCATCGACGTGGACATTGTTCCGGAGACGTACCGCAGGGTCAAGTTACACAAGCACGGCTCCGACAAACCCTTGGGGTTCTACATCCGCGACGGCACGAGCGTGCGCGTCACCCCGCACGGACTCGAGAAGGTTCCCGGGATTTTCATCTCCAGACTGGTTCCGGGCGGTTTAGCGGAGAGTACCGGATTACTCGCAGTGAACGACGAGGTTTTGGAGGTGAACGGGATCGAGGTTTTCGGGAAGTCGCTGGACCAGGTCACGGACATGATGGTGGCCAACAGCCACAACCTGATCATCACGGTGAAGCCCGCCAACCAGCGGAACAATGCAGTGCGCAAGGGCTCGCTCAGCACCTCCGTGGGGTCCGGGCATTCTGCGGGGTCGTCAACGGACGACAAACGAGAGTTGCTCAACGAAAAGGGGGCGCGGGAGTCGTCGTATTCTAACGACGCGTATCACAACGATGAGACTCTGGAGGAGGAGGAAAGTGACGAGGAAGAGGACATTATCAGAGACGTGGTCGTCACGAAAACAAACGGTAGCGTGCCCTCCTCGGAACAAGATGGTGAACAGGAAGAACAAGAAGAAGAAAATGAGGCGGAAGAAGACCAGACCAACAGTAAAACAGACCAGGACAGTGCGGTATACACGCTATGATGGGGGAGGGGGGCGTTACGGGCTAGTTACTTGTAAGTACTTCTAATAGACAAACAATAGAGAATAATATGTGAAGAAACAGGAAGCCTGCAGTGGTGTGGTACTAGTTATGGAGAAACTAATTAAAGGCAATAGCTGCAACTAAACAAAGGTGTATAGAAATACTATTAACAAGCCTTTAATTCAGTGGTGGGCAATGTTGACAGAAATGCTGGAAGAATTTCTGACGAAATAGTTGTATTAGGTATAACATATACAGTCACAGTTGTCAAAAATCGTTCTTTTTACTATGAATTGTGAAACTGTGGGTTCTGCTGCAAGGAAAGATTCGACAATGTTTTTATGACTGAAGAAACTTCTGTTGCGACTAGGAAAGCATCAGTTGAGTCCTGCAAAAGATGTCATGCACACTTAGTAGGTATACAGTCTAAGCAAGTTCTTCAGAAGCCATCTTGCATTCCGATCTCTCTGTAACTCTGTGCTGGCCAGTATCTGCAGCGAAAGTACCAGAACATGTTCCATGCTTCCCATATAGTTTACCCAGGAAGAATTTATGAAACAAGATGCAAACGATGAAGCATAGACAGTCATCAATGTTTAAAGTTGTTCTTTGTGTGTGTATAAATTACTACGATTATTGTAAATGGTCACCACCGAATTCCTTTTGGGTAGTATTGGGGTATATTTGTTGTTTGTTATGTAAAAAGAAATCCTTGGGTATGATTCTTACCGTGAAACTTTTACCTGAAGCAAAAAAATGTCATGAAGTGAAAAAGTTTACAGTTAAGATGGGTCAGAGGTCACTGGCACTTACTGACCTCCATAACCAAACCACCTTAATGTTTTGCTTAGTTGTCTCGCTAACTATGTTAGACCTAATCTTTCTCAGTATGCTTGTCTAATTTAGGATTATTTGTCAACAGAAATTTGTGTAATGTCAGGGTAGATTTGTTCTTTACTAATGCTTTTGTACACCCTTTATGTGTGGTCTATTAAAGAGAAAGAAGACCTCTCACATAAAAGGTGTATTAAGACAATTGTGAATAGTTTCATCAGGTTGGTGAGTCACTGAATAAAGTCTTTTTACACAACCCTTGCTTTATTTCTACCAACAATATTTGATGACCGTCTGTCACCTTCTTCAGGGCAATTCTGACTGGTTCACATGGTACTGCAGCTATAGATGGCGCTGCTTAGTTACAGTATGAACCTGTCAGAATTGCTCTGAAGAAGGTGACAGAGGGTCACTGAAACATCAGTGGAAATAAAAACAAGGGTTGTGAAAAAAAAAAGAGTTACTTTAGTCAGTGTACACTTGGAGATTTTTTAGCTTTGGGACCACCATTGCACTGTGGATATTTATTGTGAAAAGTGAATAATTGGTGGTAATTTCCTGAAAATATCTGTCTTAATCATTTTGCATAGCCAGGTATCGCACCACATCGCACTATAAGTAGGGTACACTAGCAATAAAAGCAATGCTCACTAGGGGTAATATTATGGCATTTAACATTTTAAGATGCGTTTCACATTTCCATGTAAATATATAATTGAAGAAAGCGGTCATAAGTGTGTGTATCGTTGAGAAATAAGATTTGGCCAGACGATAGTTATTACTGTACAGCTCAAATGGGGACCATATTTTTCATGTTGTAGGAGAGCAAGCTCCCTCGGATTTGAAGTGAGAATGTCTGTATGCCTGCAATCGTGTATAAGAAACAAATTTGGCAAGAAAGAAACAAATGGGATGATGCCTTACAATGTGCTCGAAAACGCGCCAGATATACATGAACTGCTGATATATTGAAATTTTAATGTATAATACCCCCACCCCCACCATTGTCAATAAAACAGGTGGCTTTTGCAGCATAGCACAGTGCCAGTTGCTGAGTGTACAAGAATTAAGAAATGCCTCAATACAAGCATTTTGTTGTAATATGCCTGCTAAAAATAGTGAAATGAAGAGAGTATGCTTGTAGGGGCTTCACTTGTCCAATTATTACAGGCACTGTTTTCTGCTGCAATGGCCACCTACAGGTCCTTAGGGAATGGTGACATCTTATGTCAATCAAGTTAGTTCATGACATCAGTGAATGGAACAACACTGGGGTTACAAGGAAAATTTCACATATCTTAGCTTTCATGTACATCTGAAAACATGCAAAAAAGCTGCCACAGCCTAACCACTTTTCTCTGCTTTGTCGCCCAGAATGCTGATTAATTTTGCGAGCACTCGTGACAATCTAATGTATTCTGCTCCTCAACATATCGTGTGAGAGTACAGGAGATCATTGTGAAGGATAAATAATTTGTGATGGCAGAATTCTCGTTTCGTGGCGAAGATATCAGAAATTGGTATTTTTGGATCAAAAGAAGAAAAGTATAAGGTATAGTGGGAATGGATCCGTTGTTAATGTTGGGTAATTATTATCATTTGCTACTTAGAAAATTGTATATGTACTTAATTTCCTCGAGGTATGTGTTGTTTTGCTAGCACTTATGACTAGGTTAGGTGAAAAATTGTACTAAAACCCGTGTATGTTGTACGTATAGGTTAATGTTGGTTGAATGGAGAGCGTATAGGGCTTGTTTTATATATGAAGGGATATCAGGAGTAGGTGCTTTTAACAGTTTTTGTATATAAGTACCACTATTTTTACTGCAAGTATCGATGCCGAAGCAGTCTGTCGGAAGGATGACTTCAATACAGCCTTTCATGTGTCTTCACCAGTGTATTTATGTGTGCGTTTCTTTCCTGTATTTAAAGCTTTGTGCTTTAGGGTATGCCTGCCATATCGCTCAACAGGGGCAAAGTGCATCTAAAAAATTTGGTGCACAAAATGTTTTTGGGTAAACAGCATAAAATAAAGTAGAATGTCAATCAAGACTAATTACAAAACCTAACTGTGTATCTTTTTTTAATTACATGTTGTAATGTAGGAAAAACTAGAAAGGCAATACTTTTTGAAAAAAGAAAATGTTTTTTCCCTTTGCCTATTGTCAAGCTACTCACACACAATACTATACCATTAGGCTCACCCTATAGTTCTGTGTGTTAGTAAAGATGATTTTAAAGATAATACAGCTTCCTGTTTTTGGACCAGGTCATCAACAATGTGTTATGACATTTCTTGAAACGTCCTGACGACTTGACTTTAATGTTAGACAACTTTTTTCCCTTCCCTTTTTGGCACGCTTTCATCAGTTTTGAGGTTCCCACATGGCGTCATCCATGCAATCGAATAAACGTAGCCTAATCCTACCGATGTGACATCCTCCAACAGTTGCTCTGATCGATTAGTCACAGAGATCTGTTCAATTTGCTTCCGCATGTCTCCCAACCACATTGTGTGGGCGGATGGTAATCTCCAAGCAGATCCTACAATGGCATAAAATAGTACCAAACTGGCCAAGGAGTGTAGTCAGCCAAGAGGTGTCCATTTGCCATACCCGGTAGCCAAACACACTCCTAGGCCGACTTCACTCCTCTGCCAGCTTTTGATACTATCTTATGCTACCGTAGGATCTGCTTGGAGATTAGGCGGATGGAAACGTTTGCCGAGCCCACGGACTATCAACCAGATTGACAACTTTCTTAGAATTAACAGATACACGGTGGAGGTGATGTAGATGGGTTGGATGAACTTGTGTCTGTGTGTGTCTGTATCTGTGTGTGTTTGAGAGAGAAAGAGAGTGTGTGTGTGTGTCTGTGTGAGTGAGTGTGCGTGTGTGTGTGTTTTAAATTTATCAATCGTCGGGAAATAGATAAGGATAGAATTAAGTAAATAAGACGCAGACAAAGAGAATCAGCCTGAGGAGAGCAGCTGTTGTATGCAGGCAGGTGTAGGCGAGAGAGAAAGACAGGTGCAGCAGGTGCGATGTGACACGCACAGGGGTGAGCACTTTCATGGTATGATGTCATGTCTCCACGACGAAAAAGCCTTCAAGGCGATTGGGTAGAACCACAGAAGTGCTGGGCAATCAATTGCAAACAAATGTATACAAGGTACATAACGTTACAAACTTTCCGCCGTGATTTTCAATTGAGGGAAATCACTACTACGGGATACTAAGTTTTTGCACATAAGCTTAGCAATTTTCAATGAAGAAAATCCGTATGCCGTTGCTTGTTATGTGTTTTGCGAAACATTTTACAGAATAATCGTCTACAAATGTTTTAAATTGTATTGAAAGCATGCAAATGTACTTGCAAGAAGGGAAAAAAATAGAGTTTTCAGACGTCGACGAGGGTTGGAGATCCACGGTTATAGAGAGCATTACGGTAGTAGAAAATAAATTACGGATCACATTGAGTTTTCAAAAGTTCAAAGTTATTTTGTAAAGAAACGAGAATTTCTCAAACCATTCGCATGATTAATGATCTGTCCCCATGAGGACTGAGACCCCGGGGACCGTCCGTTAACCTCCGCCCAGCTGGGTCCCGTCACAGACAGCTCTCTTATCAAAGTTTGTTCTACAGCTAGAGATAAACACTAAAACAGTCTCCGACGGACAGTTGTTTGGGGACCTCTCGGAGTGAGAAGGCGGGCCTTGGGGATAAAGGGTCTTACGGAAGTCTGCTGTTCTGGATCAGCTGTCTGTACCTTTAGATAGTCTCTAATATCAGGCCTATGCTACTGAGCTTCACAAATAAAAATGGTGCTTTAGCTATCTACTCTCCAAGCAGAAGTTTGGATCTGACTTGTTTTGGGCGTCCTTTTAGGCGTTTTTATCGGGTTTTCTATTTTGTCAGATTTTGTTTTTACTCACCGGCAGATATTTGGCTTGCTACTAAAATGGAAAAAAAAAGACAAAATAGAAAACTCACTGAAAACGACGTCCAAATCAAGCCGGAGCCTTTATATAAACCTCTGCTTGGAGGTAAACGCGATTGGTTGCAATAAAACAAAGCATGGACAAAAGATCACAAAGGTGACGATTGTTCAGTTAGTTTTCATAACTTCAACATTACGATCCTTATTTAACAGACGTATCTGCTGTATGAAACGCTCCTGGCATGAAAGAAAGACGTGTTTGTGTGTGTGTGATTTACTTGCAGTTGACTTCACTGTTGTGCATATCATTGTTGCGAGGGGGCGCTTTTGAGCGTGCCCATTACACCTATAAAGTTCGCGGTGACTGTGCTTTCGGAGTGATTCATTTCTGCACTTGTTGCGACGGATATGAGTTTGTCTGCTTGAACGGTTTGAGTTCGAGGAATTGCGGAAACTTTTCCTTCCCGATGACTGGATTTAACCCGACAACTGAACGGGACACGTAGAGACGGCACACCTTCTTCCTGTTGTGAACAACTTCCTCCTAATGTATAACCTATGCTCTACAGTGTATAACCTATATGCTCTACCAATATAATCATCTCTCATAGCCAAGGGAACGCATTTTGAAAACCCCCTGACATCCCTGCATTATATTAAAGAGGTAAGAGAAGTTTTCCATTTCAGCTAATGTCTTATCAAGTACCCTTATTCACATACACGCATACAATCACAACGACGCTTCGGTGACCATCTGTCACCTTTCTCAGGACAATATTGACGGTTACCTGGTCACGGAAACGTCGCTGCAATGAGTTTAATTTCATCAACGATGAAAGATCCTTGGTCGCTGTGATTGTTCATATGTCCTGGGTGTAAATAATATAAGAGATTTCCCAGCCGGATGTAGCCATTCATAGAACTAACGTTAACGACACACTCTTGTTCTGAAAGTGGTTGTTCTTGTTGATGTTCTCGTTGTTGATCGAGTCCCGGGATGAAATTTAGTCTTCAAAAAGCGATTTGAGACTTCATAAACATACTCAAGATATTCAGGACAGTAAGGTGGGGACATCTTTGATATTTTGAGTACTGCTTATCAAATTTGTGGACGTCGTTTGCAACATTTGGATATTTTACATTTTGACATGTTCATTACAGCACCAGTAAAAATGACCTTTGGTCACAACTAGTTACTCATTTACCTGTGCGTAATTATAGGGGCCAGAATCGTGGCTTTGCTGTACTCTCCTATCTGAGGTTGCCCCGTGGGGAATATCGTTTTCCTTATATTCCTCCCCACTTTTTCCTTATGATAGTTATATGCCGTATGTTTTTAAGGCTGGTCGAAAAATACGGCATATAAAGAAAAGGTCACGATTTTCCACACCAACCTCTGCTTGGAGAGGAGCTTTGTCGCACAGTTTGGTACATGTACAATCGCTGCGGACAATTGCAATATGACCGAAACAATCAATATTTTTTATCCACTTATAGGGATTGGAGTGCCTTTGAATATTGCCTACATGGGTGGCTAACCTTCCTAACGAATCAGAAATTAAATCAATAAGTAACTTATTACACAAAACAGGAAGTATTTGACTTGCAAACATCCTTCTCATGGAAGCGTATTTGTGTTGGTACTTGGTAGTAATCATACATTTGTAGTACAATGCTAAACTTTCTTCCAACACAAGGGCATACACGGACCAAGCAAACGTCATTTTTATAGTATTTTACGATGCAGTTACCATGAGTTAGTTACCTAATGGCAATTTCTATATTTACGTACAAAAAAAATTATTAGCCAATAACAATTTTTATGTTGTAATGCACAAAGAAAGGACACGTTTATGCAAAGAGTTAGCCCTCAGGGATCATCCAAATCAAGTTTCAAATTAGCTTTCTACTTACAGATATATTTTACATAGTGTGAATCTAATATCGATGTTATATTATTCAACATGCGTTGAGCGGTTTATACATTGTTTTTCCTTCCTTTCCATATTCAATTCAGACATACGATCAAGTTTAGGTTACAAATTTACAATACACATCTATAACTACTGATCAAAAGTTCCGTGCGTATTTCCACAGTGAACAAGGAGAAAATTAAGATCGATACCAATATAGCTGCAGGTAAACAAACAAAAATAGAATGGTCTATAATCAAGCAAAACGACTGGGAGAATTTTGAGATAATAACCAGCAAAAAGGAAGACTGGTACGTAGAAAATAATTTCTTCTCGTCTTTCCCAGATGCAGTCTGCAGTCATAACTGTTGTTCTGGTCGTGATCTTGAGTCTAGCCGGGGCTCTTGCGGGGTATGTCCCCGACAGGTGTATGGACTGTATGTGCCGTGTGCTGTCCCGGGGATGCCGCATGCCCAGCCCCCCGTGTGAGCTGCAGGGACCGGGGTTCCTAGTCTGTGGGCCGTACCAGATCAGCAAGGCGTACTGGAAAGACGCAAGGACGATGGGGAAGGACCTCATGGAAGGTGGGAGCGAGCTGTTTGTTTGTTTGTCTGTTTGTTTGTCTGTTTGTTTGTCTGTTTGTCTGTTTATCTGTCTGTCTGTTTGTTTGTTTGTTTGTTTGTTTGTTTGTTCTGTGGACCGTACCAAATCAGTAAGGCCTACTGAAAGGACGCGTGGAGGATGGGAGAGGATTTTATGACCAGTAGGAGCGAACCATGAGTGGTAGTTAGCTTTTAGGAATCATGATTGGTGGATAGCTTTTTGGGCATGGAGTACTTGGTGTAGGTTTGTAGTTATGTATGTATGTTTGTATATATGTTTCTATGTATGTATGCATGTATGTATGTATTCTTGTGAGCCATGGATAGATCATTATGAAATTTAGTGTGTGGTTAGGTCATGTAATATCGAAGAAATCATTGGATTTTGGCACCCCCGGGCGC
This sequence comes from Branchiostoma floridae, assembly GCF_000003815.2. Lineage (NCBI taxonomy): Eukaryota > Metazoa > Chordata > Leptocardii > Amphioxiformes > Branchiostomatidae > Branchiostoma > Branchiostoma floridae. Next base: position 1,998,369 of record NC_049984.1, read on the forward strand.
CTTTCGGTGTGACTGCAGCAGAACTTCCAGGTTTCATATCTTCAAGGTGTTGTGGACTTCTTTTGTTTGATATTCCAGACTGGCAGAGCTGTGCGGTGTCCTGGACGTGCAGCCGGCGGGCAGTGGAAGGTTACCTGAGACGGTACGCCGTGAAGGAGAGGCGCGGAATCAAGGTGGTAATTTAATTTAACGAGTTTGCTCAGTGCAAGGTAATATTGACCACTTTCCCACACTGATGAACTACGCTCACTGTGGCAGCATCTCTTCTCCCTAAAGTCAGGATCATGACTCAATAGGCGAAGCAGGGGTTACGTACGGGGCTGCTCGGGAAATGATTCCCTGCCCCATTTAGCCAGGATGGTATCCTACTCTTTTCGATAGGCGTGGCGGGTTCTATCGGTAACCGACTTTCATTAAGATTCAGTCTTACAATCCAATTAAACATCGCTGAATCATTACATTACATTACATAAATCAGATAAAGTTTGTGCGTTCGGAAGTCGGAGAAAAAAGATTATTTGTGACCAAAAAATGTAGCAGAGTCAGCAAACTCACAACATTAACCACATCCACCAGGTGTTGGGGCACGACCCGACGTGTGAGGACTTCGCGCGGATCCACAAGGGCGGGCCCTTGGGGTACAGCAATGACGCCACGCTGCAGTACTGGGAGAGCGTCGCCAGGTGTCTCCAGGGAGATCCACAGTTCTATCAGGTACTCTAGTATCAAAGAATTTAGTAAGGACGGCAACCATCTATTTGTCAACCAAGTGTTCTAGCTAGCCGGCCTCCATCTTTCACTCCTTTATCAACTTGTAAATGCATCTATTTATCCGTTCATTCATTCATTCTTTCGTTCGTTTGTCTCTATGTTCATTTGCTCGTAACTTCGTCTCTTCATTTGTTCATTCCCTCGCTCGTTTCTTCTCTAGTACCTTCTCTCGGTCGTTCCTTCATTCGTTTCTGAGTCTCTTCTTTAAATTTGCCAACTAACTTTGGGATTTCAAACTTGGGATATCATACAAATGATATTGACATTCCTACCCCAGTTCTTTGTCCATTCTTGATATCGTATTTCGTTTTTAATTTGATTTTATTTGTTTATTCGTTTGATTTCCAGCCAAACACGATGAACGCAGAACAACGCAGCCTGCAATTGGAACTGTAACGGTGGACCTGTAAGATAAACCCTGGCAAATGCAAAAGACTATCTCTCCTGGACATAGGAGGGTCCGGATTGAAACCTCGTTGCTTGGACTGACAAAAATAGATAATCTCCAAGCAGATCCTACGATGGCATAAGATAGTACCAAACTGGCCAAGGAATGTAGTCAGCCAAGAGGTGTACATTTGCCATGTAGCCATGCACACTCATAAGCCAGCTTCACTCCTCTGGCAACTTTTGATACTATCTTATGCTGCTTGAAGGATGGACGACACTGATGACAAAATCGGTCCTCGTTGACTAGACGGACGAAAGACACATGCTACCATAGCTGTTCATGAAACTTTTAATAATAATAAAAACACGTAGAGTTTGTTTTCCGTTGTGGACGGTGTTAGCGGGCAGCAATTAAGGCATTAACAAAGTTTACACGAAATTTACAGCACTATACGTATTATGATGCCACAGTCGTTGCAAAAGAATCCTATGGAATATGTAATTTCAGAACGTCTTACCACAATCCATATTGCCACAAGGAGGAATATTGCTACATACTATGTGTCAAGTCAACAATACAAGTTGTCTACAGTTCTACAGTTGTTAAATTCACACATCTGTATAAGAATATACAAACAAAACTCTTCAAAAATTCCAAAAAGATTGCCCCAAACATGCATAGTATACTACTCTTCATTAAGCACAGAAAGAAAATACTATATATAAATTTAGTTAACGCCAACAAATAGTTACTCAAGCAACTGGATATGGTTTTGAAACGGTCAGACGTTTCGGATAGAATCCACTATCCAGTTGCTTGAGTAACTATTTTTTGGCGTATCTTATTACCTGGATGTCTAACCTACATCGACGTAAATTTAGTTAACGTTACAAGATGTGTTACAAGATTAAACCTTCTACTATACTAGCGAGTAGATCAGCCAGTCATAAATCAATACCAAGACATCTTATGGGTAGTCGTCCGTAAACAATAGATATAATAGTGATAGCATTGCTCCAAATGTATTGTTTATCCAATAGTTCACTTGTAACACTGCATGTAATTACTTAGCCTTGAGTACCTCATGTAACACAATGGAATTGCTGCATTTAGCCCATGTGGGCAGGAACATGCAAATAAAGATCCACCATTATATATGTAAGAGACCAACATCCTAAGGAGAAAAGTACACGCTGGCGTGTTTTGGCAACGTGTGTGGACGTTTTTGTTCATCGATGACCTATGACCCTATTCTCCCAGCAGAGGTTATTCTTCGGCTCCTTTTGTACGTCTTTTTTGGGTGTTTTTTTGTCTATTCACAGTGTTTTCATTTTGTCTACAACTGTTGAACCGAAATACTTCCTTACAGAATAAAAAGCATTAAAGAGACATCCGACACAAGTCAGAGTAACCTCTGCTTGGAGAGTACGATGACGTTTGAGCAACTCTGACTTTTTGAAACCAGAAAAAAGGGTACCCATGGGTCTACAATACTGCGCGAATATCAGAAGTCCTCGCCAGTTTGATGATACGGACGGAGTTTGTGACAACGCTAGAAAACATGTATCTGTATGTACAATTTCAAGGAGGGACGGGGTGGCCATGTGACGATCACTTGCCCCCACACATCATCTGCACAAATTCTGCGGAGAAACAAACAAAGTACGTGATCAGTATTGTCATTTAAATAAGATAGAGGACGAATGTCATTTTGAATGCCACATACCAAATATTATAAAGATCCGTCAACAGATTCTTGAGTTACGCACACTGGTCGAGTGTTGGGCTCGGAATCTAGAGGTCCCGACATGTCCCTGACTTTGTGCCCTTGGGAAAGGCACTTTACACGACCTTCCTCACTTCACCCAGGTGTAAAAATGGGTACTTGACTTCGGTCGGGAGGCAAAGACTACATTTACCTGCTGTCTGTACACTTTGTGGCATTGGTAAAATAAGTTACTGACCTGAGTGCAGTACCACAATGTCCTTGTCTGTCCCAAATTAAAAATAAATGAAAAAACCTGAAAGCATAACCTTCTTGGCGAGGGCAATGAAACTATTCGCCATTTATAGTCATGATATTTCATCTGCCATTGTCGATCTTACCATCTCCGTCCCGAATCATGGATTCATGAATCAATTCGTGGCTTCCTTGTCCTTGTCAGGTTCACAAACCACTAGGCTACAAATGCTACCTTAAGATGAGAAGAAGATAACACTGAATCTAGAATTTAGAAGCGAAACTACCCACCGTCATAGTCGATCTTGCCGTCCCCGTCCTGATCCGCGTCGTGGATCATTTCGTCCACTTCGTCATCCGTCAGCTTCTCTCCCAGGTTCGTCATCACCACCCGCAGGTCCGCCGGCGTGATGTACCCGTCTCCGTCCTTATCAAACGTCTGTGGGCAACAACAACGTATGAGTAACGTGTGAGGAACGTATGAGCAACGTGTGAGCAACGTGTGAGGTTAAGTAGGCGTGATTTAGCCATCTCCGTCCTTATCAAACGTCTGTAACAACGTACGGGCAACGTGTGAGCAACGTGTGAGCAACGCGTGAGGAACGTGTGAGGAACGTATGAGCAACGTGTGAGTAACGTATGAGCAACGTGTGAGTAACGTATGAGCAACGTGTGAGTAACGTATGAGCAATGTGTGAGCAACATGTGAGTAACGTGTGAGCAACGTGTGAGCTTCTCTCCCAGGTTCGTCATCACAACCTGCAGCTCCGCAGGCGTGATGTAACCGTCTCCGTCCTTATCAAACGTCTGTAACAACGTGTGAGCAACGTGTTAGTAACGTGTGAGCAACGTGTGAGTATTGTGTGAGTAGCGTGTGAGTATTGTGTGAGCAACGTGTGAGTATTGTGTGAGCAACGTGTGAGTATTGTTTTAGCAACGTGTAAGCAATGTGTGAACAATACGTGAGCTTACGTAGGCATGTGTGAGACATGTCCTTGTGGGCTTTCGTACACAATACCCAATGGACGTACTTTGAAGGCGTTTTTGAGCTTCTCCTCCTCATCCACATCCTGCATCCGCTGCCCCATCAGCCCCAGGATCTCGTCAAATGTGTGAGCAACGTGTGAGAAATATGTGAGCAATGTGTGAGCTTGCGTAGGCGTGATGTAGGCTTGCGCCATAAGACATAATTGACCTACTTTGAAGGCGTTTTTGAGCTCCTCCTCCTCATCCACATCCTGCATCCGCTGCCCCATCAGCCCCAGGAACTCGTCAAATGTGTGAGCAACATGTGAGCAATGTGTGAGCAATGTGTGAGCTTGCATAGGCGTGATGTAGGCTTGCGCCATAAGGCACAATGGACGTACTTTGAAGGCGTTTTTGAGCTCCTCCTCCTCGTCCACATCCTGCATCCGCTGCCCCATCAGCCCCAGAAACTCGTCAAAGTCGATCTCGCCGCTGCCTGGGGAACACATGAAGACAGGCGTCAATCATACTCTCCAAGCAGAGGTTGTGCACAAATGATGTAATAATATAACACTGCATCCTGTATCCCACCGCTGCCACCAAATGTAGTGTGTGGCCGAGCTAGGGTAACACAGACAGGAGGACCGGACGCATTGGCTTACACTACAGAATTGACTGACCACGAGGGTCGGTCGTCTCAATTGTCATTCTGAACTAACATAAAAGAGATGGGCTATATATGACCCCCATATGTGGTGGGACTTGTACGGTCCTCACATAAACAAGCTAGGGTACCATAGTAACCGCTGGCGCAATCTTCTCGTTTGCTGACCACGGATAGCCAGCGGTTACTACGGGGATGGTACCCTAGTATCTATTAAACCAGTTATACCATCAGATTCTAAAAGAATATTCTAGGGGTCAACATACCTAAATCGCATCTCAAATGCCGAAGAAGGGGATAGAGTAATACAAAACATCCGTAAGGAGACCTCCTTACCACAGTAAGGAGAGAATAAAACTGAAGTGGTACGACCACGTGCCATGTACATCAGGACTAGCCCGAACTATCATTCAATCATTCAATGAACAGTCAAGGGAAAAGGAATGAGGGATAGACAACGGAAAAGATGGGATGATGATATGAGAGAAGGGACAGGCATGGCGCTAAGAAAAGAATAGAACCGAGAATAGTTGAGGAAACCGGTCGCCAGGAATTCTGTGGTGCATACCCAAAAGGTCAAATAGCCCCTCGACTGAGGGGATAGATGAAATGAAATGAGATTAAATACCATCGGAGTCCATCTCCGCCATCATGTCCTGAATCTCTGCCTCGGTCGGGTTCATGCCGAGTGACCGCATCACCGTGGCCAGCTCCGAGGTGTTGATCGTGCCGTCCCCATCCTTGTCAAACACCAGGAACGCGTCTCGCAGCTCTGGGGACGGGTACAGGCAGAGGGCAGCATTTAGTTAGGACGTCGACCAAGTTTTACCAAGTTTAAGGCCACCTTTCCATGAGAACGGCGCTCTCTCCGCGCTCTCTCTCTGCGACCTAGTTTTTGACAGATAGCTCAAATAATTGTATAGAAAAGAAACGAATTCGTTTACACTTTGTGTGTTTTGTTGTCCTCTCAGTCACACTTTTACATAGCATGCTGTATCAGATATAAACAGGATGAAATCAAAGGTTACATATATCCTATTTAGCTCGCAGTGAGAGCGCATCGCGATCGCCGTCAAGTGGAAAGGGGGCCTTAAACTTGGTAAAACTGATTTTTAAAGCCTAGGTCACAACCCGCCGTACGTGTACGTACGTGTTTGCTTTTATACTACATTTCTCATAGAACGAATTCCGTGTTACTGTAACGTCTTCGGCGGAAATATCACCACAATCAACCACGCTATCAAAATCATGACTAGGATTAGCCTTTGTTTTGAAAGAAATCAAAAATGGACACTTTTAGGCTAGCCCCCTGAGGTGGCGCCAAAAACTCACCATTA